>NW_016228962.1:0-1282 GCF_001687245.7 Rhagoletis zephyria | reverse complement strand
AGAGAGGCAACTAGCGAAGTTTTTTGGTCTAGGCCCAAAACGACAAATGGTTGTACTGCCAAATAAGAAGATTTATATAGAAAATTTTTATTAATTTTGTATCGGAATACTGGAGTATAAATCTGGCAATCGCTAGGCTAAATTTCCATCGTCAAAATTCTCTAAATGAAAAGCAGTGGGGCCTAAAAGCACGCAACATGGAATAGTAACAGAAGCAATGCAATATGAGGGGCATGTAACTAGATGTTGACTGTTTTAGGCGCGGCTGCTATTCATTTGGAGATTTTTAGGGACCAAAATTTACGATAGCAAATGCTGGAATCCGAGAAAACTACTTAAACAAAATAAAGGAAAATCAAACCAAAATCTTTGCGGTTCCTCTTGTTGCAGCTTACTAAGCTCTAAATCAGTGAAAGGCCTGATCCGGCGAATTTGGGCTGTAGGTGGTTAGTGTCGTCGGTTCTACATGGCCGACGTTTTTTCGAAAAAAGACTGTTGTTTTAACGATTTAATCTTGTTAGGATTCGTGAAGCCCACTAATTTGCACTAATTCTTTTTTTTCTGTTTAATCCAAAATACTTCGAAGTAATTTTGCTTTTTGATTTCTAAGTTAAAGATATACCTATATTTAGCAGTGATATTGCAATTTCCGTCCTGTTTTCTGACTAACAGGAAGTGTTACTGTAGAGAAAATACGTATTTTAATACCGATTTATCGGTTTTTTTCTTAATTTGAAATTGAGTTTTTTTCAAATTGCCATTTTCGAAACCGGTTTCGAAAAAGGGCGATTAGTCGAACACCCTAGTAATATATACATATATATGTATGTACCCTAGGCCATACCAGAAAAAAACTTCGCCGTTCAACCGTGGATCTAAAGTATCGACAAGGCAATTTCGATTTCTTTTCCGGACGAATACAACTTTTCATTGACCCCAAGTACCCTGTTCTACTACTTACCCAGCAAATCTCAGTTCCTACCACCCTAATGTCAGTATATTAATGCTCGCCAAAACTCATTAAACTGTTGCTAGGGAGGTATTTCGATTCGAAGGTAGTTGCGATTTTTCGTCATATTTTCGTAATAGCACATATCTATGTACATATTTTACCACTTTCAGTAAACATTTTCGCAATAAATAATAGTGGGTTTACGCGATGAAAACTCGCAAACGTTCTGCTTATGTCATTTTTCTACTGAACTGCTTTTTTTGGATCTGCATATCTGGAGCAAAATGACTCATTTTTGAACCGATTTACTTGGCTGACATCACTCACTAA
>NW_016228961.1:0-1282 GCF_001687245.7 Rhagoletis zephyria | reverse complement strand
TATATATATTTTATTCCAATAAGGAATGTTAAAAAATTAATAAAAAAACACATATATATATGGGGTGTTTACTTTAGAGGTAAACAACTTATATCCCATATATTAATTATGGTAGCAGAAATAATAGATCCACCTTATTTTGTCGAGTTTTGGCTATATTTTTTGTTTATTTAATGTTTAATGGATACCAAAAGTGAGATGTTTAACAAAGTTTTATATCTAAAATATTTTTGAGGAGCGTTGCCACCTGCTTAGAAATTAAAAATCAGTTTTTTTAACAAGCTTGACACAATATTTTAATATGCGCGTCAATTGAGAGAGATTTGAGAGAGATTCATTGCGGAAATATTTTTGACTAAGGTAGCCACCTGGTTAGAAATTCCAAATCAATTTAATTAACAATGTAAATAAAGTAGTTTATATGGTTGACACACACGAGGGCAGTTTAAGTAAACTTTATTTCTAAAATACTTTTGAAGCCTTGTTTTTAAATTTTTTTTTTTAAGGGGTTGCCCCAGTTTAGAAGGTTTAGATGAAGATTACAATGCGTGTGTCTTAAGAGAGAAGATAGAGAAAGTTTTTCTCCAAAATATAAATCTAGTTGCTGTAAGGAGAAGAGTTGCATTTCCTTTAAAAGTTTTAAGTGATGCATTTTTTCGTACTTACAGGGGGAAATATTTTTTAATAGCATGGTTCTGTTAACATTTCCTTAAAAAAAACCCTGAAAAGAGGCAAAAGTCGCACATAATTTTGGAAAAGGGTCAACAAATCCAAATTTTCAAAAAGTCGGTTTAAAGGGTATTGCCGATTAAAAAGGGTCAAATTGCCCCTTTAGTCGCACAACGGCAAGACTGGGGGTAATACTGGAAGCGTGCCTTTCGTACTCCTATGTAAGTTAGTACACTCCGATACACACACACACACACACACACACACACACATATGCCCATTAGGGTAGTCCAAAAAAAAGCTAAGTCGGAATTTTATTGCTCTCACCCCCTAGGATTGTTCTATATCGAAAAAAATATACCCCTAATTTTTTATTTTGAAATCAAAATTATTTAGAGGTCGCTTCATGGGAAAAAAAACTTGTCGTCGTTTATTTAACATTCTTTTAATACTAAATAATAAGTAAATTATTATTGGGAATCTCCTGAAGAGTAACAGACTTTTCCGATAGAAAAATATTAATTCTGAGACATTAGCGCACGCAAGGGGTGGGGTTTGGGGTTCATACAAACTGTATCTTAAAGCTGAGAATCCAGCTCTCAAGGAAATTATA
>NW_016228960.1:0-1282 GCF_001687245.7 Rhagoletis zephyria | reverse complement strand
AGTTGTTAAATGTTTGAATGTTGCATCTTGAATGCAATTTAAACAACAATTGCAAACTTGTTTTCCAGAAATTAATTGAATAACATTGCCAGTTAATTAAAAGATTTCTCAAACGGCAAAATTTAAAAATAAAAATGATGCAAAACAAATTTTGATTTGTTAATTTATTTAAAAGTTTTTGTTTTAATTCATTACAAAATGAAATTTAATTTTAGCATTTCATTTCATTTTTTTTCTACTTTTGCACACTTATATGCTTAAACTTTGCCCAAGAGCCATTGTTTCTAAGACGCAGGAAATCAACACAAGTAAAAGTGCTTGCCCGCATACTGTCTTTGTCAGCAACTAATGAAACTACTGCTGTAAAATACGACAAAAACAGTTCACCCAGTTTATCCGATCCTAAAAGAGCATCTGTTGATTTGCCCGTAAATGCATCAATCACCGTTTACAACGTTAAAAATGACAATGACTCACCTGATGTAAGTTTTTACAATAATAACAAACAACATAAAATAAATTGTAAAAACTGTTTTCAGCAAATTTCCATTGTTTTAAGACTGATTCAAGAGTGGAACGATTACCGGCTATATTTTAGCAATTTCAGCACACTTTCCGCCGTTTATCCTACGGCAATCGACGCCAACTACACCTCCTTAGTTTGGCTGCCTAAAAATGATGATTTTTTCTTTGCTAAAACTGAAGTAATTAAAAACACCATAATGCGAATCANTTTTAAGACTGATTCAAGAGTGGAACGATTACCGGCTATATTTTAGCAATTTCAGCACACTTTCCGCCGTTTATCCTACGGCAATCGACGCCAACTACACCTCCTTAGTTTGGCTGCCTAAAAATGATGATTTTTTCTTTGCTAAAACTGAAGTAATTAAAAACACCATAATGCGAATCAAAGCAAACGGTGACGTACACCTCAGCACTAAGCTGTCCACCTTTTCTGGCCACTGTAAAGTTGACTACACCTTCTACCCGGTAGATTTGCTAAACTGTACATTGCTACTAAACAGTAAGTGCTTGCAAGAAACTTTGTTTTGCATTTGAGATAACCAAAAACCAAAAATGTTTTATCTATTTATACTTTAGCTGGAAGGCGGTACTCCTTCTACTACAACTGGACAACCATAACTCAGCTAAGTATAGCCACCAACACCACGGCTGAGTTTCCGGTTACAATTTTAAATTCTAAAATAACATTGCCCGACTTGCGCTTGGTCACAGAGAGAAAAAGTTGCTTGTTTTTTACGTGTATACGCGTAAGAAC
>NW_016228959.1:0-1282 GCF_001687245.7 Rhagoletis zephyria | reverse complement strand
ACTGCATGGAATGTCTGCCATTTTGCGATAGCTGTGTTCCCTCCGGACGAGTGTCGCTAATTGTCACTAGTTTTTTAGGTCTGTTCGGCTACTTTTTTTGGTTAACAGCGGAGGCTAATGATAGTTGGTGGCATCTGTCTGTAACTGCCGTCTTCACAGGATGGAACTTATAACTTGACACATCTGTTGGAATGTGGGAGCACAATACATATCAGAGCTTATATCTTGGCATCTATTGCAATAACTTGGTACTTTGACAGCTATTCCCTTTGTACTAAAATATTCTGGCGGAGACATTATCGATATTCCGATATAGTATGTGTGCCAACTGGTAACTTTTATCCATGGTGAGACGGTGGGGAAAATTTGCTACGGTGTACAAATAAATAGTATCTGGCTGTGCCAAACGAAAAGGAAAATTTTGACAAGTGAAAAACCACACAAACGCTCGTGAAGAAGCTCAATTTTGTGTGTTGCTGAAATTGTTAAATTTACATATATTTTATAACTTGCAAGTAACGTACGTTCTTTTAAATTTATCAGATTCCATTTTGATTTTCACTTCTACCACTGCCAACAATATTCTGCCTTATCCTGAGTTTCGCCCGATAATTGTTCATCCGCCGTAGTAAATACATGGAAACCAAAAGTGGAAAATGAACCGGTTCGGAATTGCACAACGGGGTCATGGAAACCCCGGACAGCCTCGAACATTCTTTTGACATTCCTCCTTGCACTGCGGCAAATTCCTGGTGGAAGAATAACGGAACCAGTCCAAAGGACGCAGTGCCCGTTATTCTTCCAACGGGAATAACTAATTCCCGCAGTGCAAGGGTATAAAAACCTGCTGGCAACCCCACAGTCAGCCATTTATTCTCGGACTCGACAACCTAACGTAGTGGAACGGGCGGAAAGTGAACAAGAAAAAAAAAATAAACATTTGGCACGAATTTTACATTAAAAAAATCAAAACTTACGGTGGTGTGTAAATTGTAAATGCCTATGTAATTGAGGCATTAACAAATACGTGAGGTGACTTTCAAATGCGGTTCGGTCTAACTCCTAACGCGCAAAACTAAGTGGAAAAAAAGCTAACTTAGCTAATAAATTTAATGTGCCCGAGTGCACCTCGAGCTTCAGCAACAGCAAGCACGCTAGAGCCACACCAAACACCTTAATAAGGNGACACCTTAATAAGGTGCCAGGAGTAGCACCGATACCGCGTGCCGGCAGGCACCACCACTAACCACAAGCCCCTAGCACCGTAGGACAACCGTCAGCA
>NW_016228957.1:0-1282 GCF_001687245.7 Rhagoletis zephyria | reverse complement strand
ATTTACATTGCGTTTTAGTCAGCCACAACGCGCCAGGTGTCAATTGACTAAAATTTAATCATAGATACGCAACCATAACCGTGCAAACAGCGGCGCTCGAAAAAGTAGCACTGAGTAGGGATGGCAAGATTAATCAAATTAATAGCATTAGTCGAGTATTTTTTTTTTCAGAAAGCGATTTTTTAATCGAATCGAATTTTCTGTTCTGATTAATCGAATCATTAATGGATTGATTACGAAATTAATTGACATTTTTTCACATAAAAACTCGTACTATATCTCGCTTCAATTTTTTTCCGAAATTGCAACTCTGGCTACTGTAAGAAGTAAGTTTTGAAAATTTTACACAAAAATTTATGATAGATATCTACTAATTTTCTTGAATGCAGACATTGTGATAAAATGCTAAAATACTTGAACAATACTAGCAACAAGATTTGATTTCGGGAATAGTCGGTACTAATCCGGGATTTTTTCGGGATCATTTAGGGATTAGTTCAGGAATTTCTTGGGTCTAGCTGCGGATCAGTTCGATCATGGCCATCAACTTAGTTTTTTACTTCATTTGGTGGCACGCTAGTTTTATTACACTAGATTCATTCATTTTGGCAAGAATAACATTTTCACCGTTTAATTTTAACATTTTTAAGTATCTTAAATTATGAAAATTAAATAAAATCGTAACATTTCAAAAATTATAAAATAACTGCGACAGATATTCTGCATGTTGACATTTTTTTTAATTTTAAATTTTTGGCTGAATTTCTTTATTCNTCTTTAGAACGTTCCTGATGATATGTTGACGTATATTTCAAACGCATTCTGTTTATTCCGGCTGTGAAATGGGATTATCCGGAATGTATAAAGAAACGCAGCCTTTATGGCCTTATTCATAGAAAATAAAGTAGGTTTAAAGAGCTTTATAAATTGACGTTTTCATACATTTTCAATTTATAAAGCTTTTATAAAGTTACTTTATTTTTTATGAATAAGGCCATTAATTTTTAAATTCTTTTGAAACTTTTCAGATATATTGTATTTGATGCCAACGTCCGTTTCCTTTAATATGAACATTCTGTTCGGAAAGAAGTGAAACTTAATAGAGGAAATTTCAGAAAGAAAGAAATGTACGATATACATATACATGTATGTTCATATTTTCTAATACGCATAAAACATATTTATTTACATTTTTTAAAGACCTATAATAAATTTTTTATTTTTTTATAACTAAAAAATGCTTTAGCTTTTCTTCTGATGAGAGAAGGAAGTGATTCTGGCG
>NW_016228956.1:0-1282 GCF_001687245.7 Rhagoletis zephyria | reverse complement strand
TGGCTACGCCCTCGCATTCGAGTATATACCAAAAATTTACGATTTACGTTTGCAAATGCATAACGTGTAGCAGGCCTGTTAGTAGCGAATCATAAAAGTAAGTCGCTATAGGTATTTACATATCTAAATTTAGGGTACTGGCAATTTTACAAGGATGCAAATTAAGAGAAAAAACACAAAATAAATAAAATAAAATTTAATATACCACGCTTTTATAAATGAACTAAAAATTAGCCAATAAAATTTCTCAGTCCCATGGAATTTGTTTTGATAACTTTTGATTTTGAAATTTTAGCAAAAGTCATTATAAACATTTTATGAGATTTAAAACGAAAAACATGGAGCGATACGATACAATACCAAATCGATATTTTTGCCATTCGATATCGATTCTTTTTATCCGATAGTTTTCAAATTCAATTTCAAATTTTTTGGAATCGAGTACCAGGACCCTTGTATCGCATCGAATCGTAAATAATATACATTTACATTCAAAATTAATCTGAAGACATTATATTAAAAATAATTGTCTGTTTTTAACAGGGACATTCTGGCAACTGTCTTTCAACTCGCCACAGTCTGTCGAAAGAAAAAAGTCTTTAAAAAAAATTTTTTTTATAACAAGTGATTTCTCTCAAAATAGTTTTTCAACACGAGTGGTGAATGATAGAGCATTTTTTCTAAGACTTTTGTGCTAGACTAACAAAAGTCTTTCGATCTTTCTTGCCATCTGTCTTTTATTTGTCTTACTTTTTACTATCTTAGCCAGAATTGCCCTGTAAATTCGTTTTGCTGTTTTTAAGGAAATAACGAGGGTTGTCCAATATAAATAACTTATCTATACATACACATGTTATGTGCAACATTTCAATAATCGAAATAGTTTTAACAAGAACAAAATATAANTTCTCAAAAGCGGCACTGTCCCGCCAAAATCGGCACGAATGGTCACCGTAACCATAGGCCCTGAATCCGGCACTGGCACCTACGCCTATAATATCCCAAAATTTCAAATAAGCTGTATAACACCCAACACATTTTTAATCATGGGTTTTTTATTTCATCAGCGACATCCTGTAAAATTATCCGCATAATTTTTTTTTTTATACATTTTCACCCACCAACTGCCCTTTTCAATGAAATTAAAATGAAATTAATCAAAAATGGTTAAGAAGACCCGTTAGAACATTTAAAGTTCAAGAACATTTTATACCCCTGAGCAAAAAATTGTGGTGGGGTAGAGATTTGGCTAACGCTCGACCATTATTTCGTTTAGGACTTA
>NW_016228955.1:0-1282 GCF_001687245.7 Rhagoletis zephyria | reverse complement strand
CCGACTAGAGGCAGGGAAAAACGCTAAAGCAGAAGTGCCAACACACACACACAGTGTGTCCACACCGGAGAAAACTAAAGAGAAAGTGAGAGAATAGAACAGCAAATCCGATGATTATAATTCAAAGCGATGTAATTAGATTCAGAGGCAGCAGCAGCTAGTGCACACCAGCCAGTGCAACGCCGCCGGTGGCCCCCTTCTGTGGTGGTTGCTAACTGGTGACTGGTGGCACTTGAGGATGCATGCAACCAAGCAAGCACACCAGTAACTACTGCTGCCGCTGCCAAAGAAACCGTTGTCTGACTGACTGACTCATCGAAAGAAAATCCTGCCAGCACTGGTTAACAGTAGTTCACTCTCTCTCTCTCTCTCTCTCACTTGTGGCCAAATGTGTCAAGTCCTCGAACACTGGTGGAGTGAACAGTGAACAGTCAGTAGTTTGGCTGTACAGCGTTTTTAGTTTCAGTCTCTTTCTCTCACTCACTTTCATTCAGTGGTGCCAAAGGCCAGATGTGCTCAGCTGCTGCGGCTGCTGCTGCTGCTCCTCTACGCTTGTTATCGCCTCCGCTGAATCAGTCTCACTTGTCAAAGGTCGAACCACTGCCGCCACCACCACCACCAAAACTCAGAGGCCACCAGCGTGCACCAGCAAAAGCAGCAGCAAAAACAGCAGTCACTGCAGACCTTACTTTGGAACAGCTCGCTACACAGACGCTGACGGTGGCGCAAAACTGCCCAGTTGGGTCTTTCTTTCCCCTTCTTTCATTTCCTCGGCCGACTCAGCGATTCTCTTGCTTCACCGACACTGCCTGTCCGCCACTGACTTGCTTTGCTATTTCTCAATTGGCGAAGCACATTGGCAAGCAGACAGGCAGGCACTTTCCCTTCATTGCACTCATTCTCTGGTCTCTCTTTATTAAGTGGCCCTCACGATGCTGCTGTTTCAAAGGAGGAAGGGAAAGAGAAGCTCAATCGCTTCGCTCGGATTTGTTTGTTTTATTCTAGCTCAGTTCGCCGATTGCCGCTAATGCCTAGTCACCAGCAACAGCAGCAGCCTTTCAATAGATGAACACACAGTCTCCCTCGCTTTTGGTGGCCACACACACATACACATACTTGCTCATTCACTGACTGAAATGCAATGAGATGGTCAAAGTGGCCACAAGGATCGTTCTTTCTTCTTCCTCTTTCTTTTCTTCTTCTCCCAAACCAATGCAGGCAATCGTCCCAGTTAGTCAGCCAGTCAGTCAAAAGAGAATCTTCGGCTCTTCTTCATCCTTTT
>NW_016228953.1:0-1282 GCF_001687245.7 Rhagoletis zephyria | reverse complement strand
ATGTTAATGTTAATGTTAATGTTAATGTTAATGTTAATGTTAGTGTTAACATAATAACTTGCCCAGCGTGTTCACAGGCTTCGAAAGTATATTGCTAGACCATAAAAAACTTGAATTTTCTTAGGCATTTCGCGTGCGCGCGGATTATAGGACGCTCAACTTAAAGCAAGTACATCAAGTGGAGACCACTAAATGTTGATATTTTTACAACAAATTTTCAGGGGAGGGTTTTTATCAAAACCATTTAGGAAACTAGTTTAAAGAAGGTTTGCAGCCTCTCTACCTTCATAATTGCTTTTTGCTCCATTCCCTTTTTGATTACAAAAATTTATGTTGGTTCTTTAATTAAAATTCATACATATCTCTTAAAACGAAAGTTGTTGACTTCCAAAATGAATTATTTATAATTTAAATTCATCCTGGTGCAAAAGTCAAGGCACGAGTGGAGGTAAACATTAAACATACATATAAATGTATATTCTCTCACCAACAACCGCACGCCCATCAGCCAGAGTCAGCACATCCGCTGTCGAGTTATTATACTGCATACATACATATATTCGTTTAAATAGAAAGAAAAATATAATTTATGCGCACTCATTTGGGTTTGATCCNTGCAGACATGACTGAGCAAGCAAAGCAGCGAGCAATGCAGCAGTCATTTGGCAGAGGGGGTGGAGAGGGGGGAGAGAGGATAGGAGATGGGTATGTACATAAAAGGAAAATTACAATGTGTGGTGCATGGGCATTTAAATGAATTTTAGCAAGAGCTATCGCATATACATACCTACATATGTATGTATGAGTTGCAAAAGTAAACAGGATATGAGGCCGTGTAAGCTAATTTTTCAATATTCCGCCAGTTTATATTTTTATTTTTATCTATTAATTGAGTTAATTTTTTGACATATAACTCAATTCTGGAGCTGCTTCAGATTGTGCAACATATCTACAATGACGACACAATTCAAAATTTCATGTTTTTTCCTAGAGCTTAATAAAGTTTTTGCGTTTAGTAATTGAGCAATAATAAGTCTTGAAAGGTAATGATTGTGGATTATTTGCAGTCATTCTGTAGAGAAAATTTGTGTACTTCCAAATTATGACTGCTTCATAAAGATTAAGTAAGGATAAACTGAAAAAACACAGGGGAAGGAAAATAGGTCCATTGGTATTACTGAGCAAAACAATAACCTTCGTTACTTCTTAGAAAAGCATCCCTAACTGATGAACAGTTTTTCACTTATGCCTATATTCACGATAAATGAGAGACATGTGCCAG
>NW_016228952.1:0-1282 GCF_001687245.7 Rhagoletis zephyria | reverse complement strand
TCAGATTTTCAAGCAACTTCAAACTTGCACTTTTATAAACTAAAACTGAATGGATTGCTAAACTGCGTTCTTCTAAAAAATACTTTGCCTATATTGCGTAAAATTCACCGTGCCAATACTTTTGTTCGTTAATGTAAGTAAATGAAACTTTAACTTTAAAAAACCAAAAAAAAAAAATTTTACAATATTTCAAAATTATTTTTCGAATCATTAATTTTGTTATGATTAACAATGTATTTATATTTTTTTTTGGTTTTAGATCCTTTTCGCTTTCAACACGAGGTATCTTTTTACTTCTTTCTATTTTCATAGCCATAACTCCCTCTCTATTTTTATCAATCAATCAATAAATTTTATAATTTTTTTTCGGCATTTTTCCTAAACACAAGTAGAGCTTTATAAAACTTGCATAACACCAAATGTTTATCAAGCTTAGGATTTTGTGTTATCCGGGCAGGATTATTAATTTAACCAGAGAAAATATTTTCTTTATTAAGATTACCCAGTTCCCCATTTTAAACTGCTGCCTGTACTGTATCAGCAGTTAAAACTTGTTAAATTTTTATTTAAAATTTTCGGTCAGGAATAAGCGAGTGGATGAAAAATATATAACGATAAGAACGGCCCATATATATGTATATGAAAGAATACACACATTCGACGTCTCTAGCCATTGTGTGTCACTCTTTAAATTATAGTTATTTTTTTTTTATTGTATTAAAAAAATAACGTTCGTAACACTTTAGTAAATATTAATCCATATATTAACTTAGTATATATTAAAGACTAGAAGATGACCCGGTGAACTTCATATCATCTATAATTTATCTGAATTTCACTTTGATCAATTATAACAAATCTTCAAAATGCAATACATTGAGATCACTAATACTGCCCATCCGTCAATTCTGTCCATCCGTTTATGTGCAACCTGGCACATACATACATACATTCTTCCACAAATATATAGTAGATTTGATTTGAAGCGCCATATTGCGGTTCTTTAATTAAAAAATATATATCAAAAATGAATTTTCCATATCACAAAACTCCGGAGCACAACTCGTTATTACAAAAAAAAAATTCCTAACACTTTAGTAAATATTAATCTGATTGTGGACTTAGTATTAATTAAAGATATTTTCTTTTAAAATTGCGCAGGCTCGAAATTGATTTTAGGGCTTTGGTCTAAAGGGCTTTTTTTCTTAGAATTTTATGTAGAATCCGAATTGACCCGCCCTAATGTATACATTTGTCTATATCTATCTCGATTCGTTTTGCC
>NW_016228951.1:0-1282 GCF_001687245.7 Rhagoletis zephyria | reverse complement strand
AATGTCAACGCCCAGGACGGCGCAATCTTGTATTCTATCATTCTTGGCCGTGTATTAACAAAATGAACAACTGCGTATGTGAGGTTGCATACATTATTTTGTAGAGAGTAAAAACACTTATATTTCAAAATGGTTCTCTTTCTTTACAAAGAAATCGCATTTCAGGACGAATGGATAATGGATTGAGCCAAGAGCTTGTGTGAGCAAATCCAATTTTTAGCAAAAAATGTCAGTTACGCGGTTTTGCAGAACGACGATACGCGGTTTTGTACTTTAANTGTATTCTATCATTCTTGGCCGTGTATTAACAAAATGAACAACTGCGTATGTGAGGTTGCATACATTATTTTGTAGAGAGTAAAAACACTTATATTTCAAAATGGTTCTCTTTCTTTACAAAGAAATCGCATTTGAGGACGAATGGATAAGGCTTGAGCCATCGGCGGTGGCGTGGCTCGACCCTATTAAGCTGGCATTTCAGGGTACTATTTTATATATATATAAGGAAATTTTGAAAGTTAGGGGGGAGGTCGAGCACCCCCTGGCCCTACCTGGCTACGCCCATGGCTTGAGCCAAGAGCTTATGTGAGCAAATCCAATTTTTGGCAAAAAATGTCAGTTACGCGGTTTTCCAGAACGACGATACGCGGTTTTGTACTTGAAGCGACGATATGTAAGTATAAACTTTCTTCATGCTTTCTGAAACCTAGTCGTCAACCTCAGTTTCGAAGTCATGTAGCCGGCATAATTTTCTAGTTCATCATATTCCACATCTTTGAATGTACTGATAAAATCTTGTGCTTAAAAAAAAAAATATTTCTTCTAGTGATCAGGTAGCATGAATTTGATGAAATGTCATAATGTTATTAAAAGTCAAATGGTTAGCAACAACAACGAATGTCATTAAATGAAACTACCTTATGTTTTGTATCATGATATACCCTCAATTTTCCCTGGTTAATTGTTCCTTACGCTTATTAATTTTTTTTTCTATAAAAATCATCTACAAATGTGAGGGCAAGTATACCTATTTTTTTTTTTTTTTTTTAGATTGGCGCTTACACATACGTTAGTATTTGGCCGAGCTTCTCCTCCAATTTGTGGCGTGCGCCTTGATGTTAGCCCTGTTCGCGTACGCACTATCCAGTAAATCCAGTACTAATTTTACTGGATTTTTTACTGGATGTCGTTTTCNTTTTTTTTTTTTTTTGTTAGATTGGCGCTTACACATACGTTAGTATTTGGCCGAGCTTCTCCTCCAATTTGTGGCGTGCGCCTTGAT
>NW_016228950.1:0-1282 GCF_001687245.7 Rhagoletis zephyria | reverse complement strand
TAAAATATTAAACTTAATATTTAATGCTACGCAAAATAAGAAAGAAAGAGTAAAAGTTAAATGTACAAATATAATGAAATGAAAAAAGATGAAATGAAATGAAATTAAACCAAATAAATTAATATAAATATTTAAAAATAAACTGAAATATTAAGGCAAACCAAAATAAAATAAAATATAAAAAACAGACAACCAATATACACAATAATAATAAAAACTATGAATTAAAATTAATAAATTATGTAAAATAAAATATAATTAGCAGAATAGAAAAAATTAAATATTTGAAAATTAATTTTTAAAAACCTATAAATAAAATTCTATAAATCCAAAACATAGGAAACATAATATAAAATAAAAGTTGAATAATTAAAATAAAAATAAAAACAAAACAAATTAAAATTAAAATAACTTATAACAAGAACCACGCGAAAGTACCAAAACAAAAGTTAAAAACCTGCGCGAGGCAAAAGAAAAAATTTTATTAAACCAGATTGTTATTGTACAAAAAAAATCCAGAATCCACGCTTGTATACACAAATTGGTATGTGCAAATTTGCTCATACCTACATACATAAACACACTTCATACATTTATGTATTATGTATATAACGAAAAAAGATCAATGCATACATACATAGATATGTACGTACGTATTATTTAAAGTTATTAATAAAACCCAAGGAAGTATAAAAAGTCAGTTGCATACATGCATAAGTAAATATAAACACACATACATACGTACATACATACGTGCAAAAATGTAAAGCAATCTAAGCCTAATTACAAGACATTTTGTTTAACAAATAAACTTGCATAAATGTATATTAACATTTGTATAACAAACATGCACACCTTCACATACATATACTTATATGTACATCCCTACATACAAATACCATATATATATACATATATGTACCAAATACTTGTAATGTGAATGTAAAGTCATTAAACAATTTTTTCTGAAAATAAACAATGTATATTATTCAAAAGTACTAATGGCCTATTCTTTTAATTCATTAAAGTTAAGCAAGTCATGTTGTAAGTACTTTAATTATTTATAATAAACAAGTAAAAAGTCTAAGTTCGGGCGGAGCCGAACATTAAATACCCGCTACATGGTAAGCCGGTATGTGTCAGTTTTGAGTAAATTAGCGTCCTTAAATTTCGAAATATTGAAGTTTCAAGCATTTCTGAAATTTGCCGTTATATGAAAAGTGGTCGTAATAGAATCTGATTCCAATAATTTTCAACGTTTTGCTTCTATGTGGCAAGCACA
>NW_016228949.1:0-1282 GCF_001687245.7 Rhagoletis zephyria | reverse complement strand
ATATTGTAATAATTAATTTATTTTGTCAATATAATTGGGTTTAAAAATTCTCAAATAGGTGGCAACCCTCCAATTTTTTGAGATATAATTGGTTCTGGTATTATACCGAACGGTACACAAAAAAATTATTCAAATCGGTTCAGCCGTTCTCGAGTTTTGACGACCGTGACATACGAACACAACATTTTTATTAATATAGAAGAAGAAGATAGAAGATACATACATACATAGATTTCAAACTGAACGAAAAAAGTGAGTGATGCCACAAAACTAAAGGGCCGTAACTGGGGCCATACTTAAATTTTTTATTTCATAATTTTTAACTCTGAGAGGAAACATTAATTAACAGATTTAACGNTTGGGTTTAAAAATTCTCAAATAGGTGGCAACCCTCCAATTTTTTGAGATATAATTGGTTCTGGTATTATACCGAACGGTACACAAAAAAATTATTCAAATCGGTTCAGCCGTTCTCGAGTTTTGACGACCGTGACATACGAACACAACATTTTTATTAATATAGAAGAAGAAGATAGAAGATACATACATACATAGATTTCAAACTGAACGAAAAAAGTGAGTGATGCCACAAAACTAAAGGGCCGTAACTGGGGCCATACTTAAATTTTTTATTTCATAATTTTTAACTCTGAGAGGAAACATTAATTAACAGATTTAACGATCATTAGTTAAGTGCCCGATAGAGGTAATTTAAGGAACGTTTCTGAGTGCGGCTGTAATTCTTCACAGCATTTCTTTCTGGCTTTTTAAGAAGGAGGCCAAACCTGCCTCGTTTTAGGCCTTGTGATAAAAAACGTGCAACAATATTAACTCTCCCCGAAATGTTAGGCTTCCCTTACAAAATGGTGACGGTTTTTTGCTGATCGATGATAGATCCGCACTACCCATTGTCGTCTAATGCCAGCGTAAATATTTTCGATACTGCCGACGCAGTTTTCGCCCCAAATTTTCGTTTTCCGAACAATTTATTTTGTATCCTAGTGTAGTCTTGGAGTGCAATGGGGTATAGTCAATGCGCTGGGTTATGCAGTTACAGTTGCATGGCTATACTCAATCCCGACTCTTGCGTCCTCGTTCGCGCACTCTGGGCAACGTGAGCAACCCATGTGCGAGATGCGGTAACCAATCCGAGTGGAGCCTTGGGTCACGGCAGAAAGAGAGGGAGGGTGGGGCCACTCTGACTTATTCGGTTTAAGGGCTCACTGAATTCTGCAGCGTCTGTTCACCAGTAGGTGCGGCTGCAAGCGGCTCGCTATATAAA
>NW_016228948.1:0-1282 GCF_001687245.7 Rhagoletis zephyria | reverse complement strand
AATTTCGTTTGCCGGCAGTGGTGTTGGCCAAACGGCGGTGCTCAACAGCTGAATTGCGAAATAAAAATTTGTGCCAACTAAACAATAAATATCCCTGCAAAATTTAACGTAATAAAACGCAATTACAACAACAAAAAACGCTAGGCAAAAAGAGAGTAATAGNGCATTGGCAACAATCAAGGTTATCACCAGTTGAGTGTGACAAGTAAGTTCACAGAGAAGAACTTTTTCGAACTGAATTATTTATTTACTTTGCTATTCATTGCTTTTTGCTTACAGTTGAAGAAGCTTCATTGCGCAATAATGGTTTTCTAAAACCTAATCCATACGTTGAATTGGTAATCGATAATAAAAGTAAACGTAAAACTGATGTGGTGAAGAATACTTATCTACCCAAATGGAATGAGGAGTTCACAGTGCTGGTATGTTGATGAATCGTTGTACTACAGTATATAAGAATAAATAGAAAATGCGATTGACTCATACACTCGCGCGCATACACACAAGCATGCATGGAAGTTGCGCGCAAAGCTGTCCACACGTATAATGCTAGCTAGCTTGAGTCAGCACGCAGCTATAGCGAAATATTTAGATATCTTTGGAATTGTCCATTTAGGAATTACTAATTAAATAAGCTTTAATAAAATTGGTAAAATCGGCTTAACTAAGTGAGGACGCTCGTCTGGTAGCTTGTTGTCATTCACAGTTAGCGTACTGCTTTCGTTCTCACGATGACCCTTAATGACCGTTAAATATATCTCGAGCGCGAGTTTCGATTGTTTGACAAAATTAAGCGCGATATACATAAATTTGTTTGGTTTAGTTGACATTTTATCCTCGGTAGCCCCAAAGCGCGATGAAGAGCAAGAAGAAAAGAAAATAAATACCTTGTTTCATTAAGTTAAGGAGTGTTTCATTAAGTAGAAGCAGCATAGGCTGGATGTATTAGGATCTGGGCCGTACCAAGCTATCATAAACTAATACTAAAATACTATTTTCGAAAGTGACCAATGGATAAAGTACTGAACTGAGTGATCAAATGTCTTGCCTAGCGGAGATTAGTTAAATTTCAAAACTTTTTTTTTTATCGTTTCTGTCACTGTTTTCTAGAAATTAATTATATTTGAGCTACATACATATATCAATGATTTAGTAGATACAATTTCGGCATTACTTTAAAACGTCTCAGAACTTTGTTAATGCATTGCGACTTGTGAAATACGTATGGATATGATACATACAGTGGCGGATTTATCGTACAGGCAACATAGGCTGAAGCCTA
>NW_016228947.1:0-1282 GCF_001687245.7 Rhagoletis zephyria | reverse complement strand
AGTTTTAGATGCAGAGACAGATAATGCCAAACTACATCGATTTTTCCTTGGCACCTTTTCATCTTTAGGTAGCGGTATATGTAGTTATATGTACGCAAACTCACAAATGTTGATACTTTCATTAAAATAAGAAAAAAAATCTAACTGGTTTGAATTGATTCAAAAAAATTTTAATTTAAAATTTTACTATTAAACAGTTTTTTTTTTATTCTGAGAGAGTTTATTCACATATGTATTAATTACATGCATACTTTCATTAAAATAAGAAAAGCATGTATAAAAAAAACACACTTATATACCTAAGTTCATTAAAAAATTTACTTTAAAATTGTACTATTAATTAAATTTTTTTTTGTATTCTTTGAAGAATAAGAATTTAAACCATCAAATATGTATACATTTAAATATATACATATCCTCCATAAAATAAGAAATAAATTAAGAAAAATTATAATACACAATAATTTACGCTTAAACAATTTTCTTGTTTTTTTTTTCATTTAGACAAGAGTAAAATTCGGTCCGCTTTCTAAATTTTGCATAAATAAATAAAAAAAATTAAATTTTGAATTTTGCGCAGATTATAAAAACGTTCGAAAATACATCATGCAAACAAAAAATCGAATAGTTATAATCATCGCGTGCACCCTGTTCACAAACGAATAAATTTTACGATATTTGCGTTTCAGGTGCACGCTGTTGCCGTTTCCGGTTTCCGTGTACACTCGATATTTACGACAATCCTCCAACGGCCTTTATCCTGAAAGTATGCAATGTAAAACTAAGAAAGAAAAGTTCTGATAACCAAAATTAACCCAGCATCCATAATTTCTAATCTGGAATTTTGAATATCTACTTGCATCGAAAAACACTTGGGTTTATGGTACATTTTCGCTTAAAGAAAATTGTGTAATATAAGCCGTCATCGATTCGCCAACAGTTAGCGAGTGGCGAAACGAACGAACTCAATGAGGTATAACCAAACTCGCTATCGTCTATCAGTGCTAGCTANTCAAACATAGCGAGCGAGAAGTGGCGAATCGATGACGGCTATAATGTTATAAAATAGTTAACCATAAAAACTTCAATAATAACTTCAACAGTCGCTAGGCTTTTACTGAAATATCAAAACTTTTTATGAAATATTTTTAATATTGTTTGTGTTTAAAGGAATCCCCAAAATTATAATAAATCACAAAAATACTATTGAAATAATTTTCGGGTATATTTTTTTTAAATAACAAATTAGCCGCCTAGTTACCTGCAGCTTTTTTGGCAGATA
>NW_016228946.1:0-1282 GCF_001687245.7 Rhagoletis zephyria | reverse complement strand
GCCACTCAAATGATTTGTCAAATGATAGTCACTGTTCTTGCAGGGTATTTATGTTTATTTTCTGTTGAAATGTAATTAGAATGAAGGACACGGTAATCGGTTGCAAAAACATGTACAAAAATAATAAATTAGTTAGCACAAACATGCGCTCAAAAATTGCCTTAATTTTTTTCTCTATATTTCGTCTTCATATTTTTGGTTTACATCCCTACAAGAATTGTGTGATGGAAACTAACACATTCTCATTTATCTTACCAACACATATACAAATTTTGCGTTGGTTAAAAAGAGACAACTAAATAATGCCATAAGTCGGAGGAAGACGGAACACAAATGTTTACATCAGATTTTTCACACTGCCCTTTAGANGCCAGTCAAATGATTTGTCAAATGATGGTCACTGTTCTTGCAGGGATTTGGATCGTTTCAAAGGAAAATAACATGGCGCCGAGATTACAAACGTCAGCCAGAAAACTACTCTTTCTTTTCTGGTCTGTTGAAATTGGATCATGTTAAATTCAGCTATTGCTGAAAGCCTGAAGAGCTCTCTGTGGAATTGTACTGTTACTGCTACCACCTTGTATTAATTCGCCTTGAATAAGGTGGTAGCCTTGAATTTAAAGGAGTTCGAAAAAAAATTTCGACATCGAAAAAGATGAAAGCGAACAAAGCAAAACGAAAATCTGGGCTGCCATACCCTTTGTTTGCTTTTAAAAATAATTTCAATTTCCTGTTACGAGACCATAATCGGTGAGTTTGATAGTAAAATAATAAAGTGCATCAAATTTCTATATTTTACTAGTTTCAGCGAACTAATTTATTACCACAAAACTTAGGATTAGCTCAAAATCAACGCTGTATATGCACCAAGCATTCCTTGTAATCTGGCTACACCTTTGTTAGCGAATGATGCCAACAAGCGCGGTGATTTTTCTTCTTTGTGGACAGCAACTTTAAGTAATTTTGGTACATTTGCAATTAAAAAACATCTAGGAGTATTAAAGAACAGAAAATTGCTTAAAACTTTTGGAAAATTGAACTGCGGTGGTTGCATTTTCAGTGGAGGGAGCAGGCAGATGAGAAACTTTTCATTCTGTAAAACAAATTTGGTGAAAAACGTGAAACAATAGCCGCAAAATATAATAAAAGAGGTAAGTGGTAAGTGCAACTTGAGAAAAACACACAAAATGGGCTAATGGACTTATGTTGCTTTCGAGGTCGGCGTTAAGTACTATGTGCCTAGTAGTTGTAAAATTTAGATGTAATTTTGCTAATACCATCT
>NW_016228945.1:0-1282 GCF_001687245.7 Rhagoletis zephyria | reverse complement strand
TATGGATCTATGCAAGGCATTCAATGATCAACAAACTCAAGGTGAAATTGCTAAGTATTGCTGTTCCAACAAAATTACCTTTCATCACATACCTCCCCATTCACCTCACTTTGGAGGCTTATGGGAGGCAGCGGTCAAATCAGCAAAATATCATTTAACTCGCATTCTAGGGCAAACGTATTTGACTTTTGAGGAGCTTAGCACGGTGGTGGCAGAAATTGAGGCGATTTTGAACTCGCGGCCGTTAACAGCTTTGTCAAATGACCCAAATGATGAAGCAGCGCTGACACCAGCACATTTCTTAACAGGTGGACCTTTAATAGGCATTGCTGAGCCGTCAATTGAANAAGATGAAAACATTCAGTTCTTAGATCGCTGGAGACGACTTACCGCCATCCAACAGCATTTTTGGAAAAGGTGGTCGCGTGAGTATTTACTCGAATTGCAACGAAAATCTAAGTGAACGGTGAAGATGCGAAACATCGAAGAAGGCAGCTTGGTCCTAATTTCAGAAGATAATTTACCACCAAAACAGTGGCTTCTGGGTCGAGTAGTGAAGACGATAGCCGATCCATCTGGAGCAGTAAGAGTGGTTGACGTAAAAACAAATAATGGTTGTCTTCGACGCGCTATACATAAGGTAGCGATAGTTCCGAAAGCTGATTAAAGTTGGTTGATGTCTCCATGGGCACATCAAGGGCGCCGGCATGTTGCGTATTCATGTATCCTCATTGTATTGTTTCTATATGATTTGTAATATTTCTTAAAGTTAAATTTCTTGATTGAATTGGTGAATTAGACCCACTGTAAGTGAATTTGCTAAGCTGAAATATGCATGTATGTACGTAAATATAATCCGCTATTCCATGCGAAGTATGTAGTTATATGTAACAAATATTAACATACATATGTATATATGTATGCACATGCTGTAACTATGTAGTTCATTTTAGTACTTATTTGAATACATAATCTCTCTCGCATATTTATGTACCCACTTCTAACTGTATCAAAAAGCACTATTTAAGCTGAGCCTATTGAAATCAGGTTTTGTATTCGCTTAGAGTTCATAAGGGAGAAAGGAAAATAAAATTAAGTCTGAAACTAATTGTTCAAGTCGTTTTTGATTTTGGGCGTAAAAACTATTGCGCCGCAACATTCTTTTGTAATCGAGGTAAACCAGCTTCCGTCTTGATTTGGCCTACAGACTGCAACTCTAGAAAAACCTCTGCACCAGTAATAAATCAACTCGCGTTGGAATATTGAAGCGTTCATCAGCCAT
>NW_016228944.1:0-1282 GCF_001687245.7 Rhagoletis zephyria | reverse complement strand
TTAGTCCGCATTACGCGTAAGGAACAGTATCTGTTCATATTTGAACAAAATTTACAAGATGTAGTCGAAAAAAAGAGAGTTTCTGCTAAAAAAAAAAACACACAAAACACACTGCACATGTTTGCAAAGACTGCATACAAAAGCAAAAATTTGCTAATTTGAAATGACCTCCACAATCCGCGGACATGAATCTCATCGAGAATTCGCGAAAACAACTAAAAGTAAAGCTTACTAAGTATCCAAGTTCGTCCAATGGAGTACATGAGCTATGAAAGCAAACTAAGGATATATATATTGTAAGTATGCATGCATATGCTGATGATATTCAGCTGTATTTGTCGAGTAGCTTTACTGATACAAGTGATCTGTGTTTTAAAATAAATAGCGACTTATCATGTTTGTTGCAATTTTCCTCATCAAGTATTTCAAATACACTTTTTTGTGACAGCATTATACGTTCAACGGTATGATCTAATAGGCCTTGTAAACTCACTTTTACNGCGGACATGAATCTCATCGAGAATTCGCGAAAACAACTAAAAGTAAAGCTTACTAAGTATCCAAGTTCGTCCAATGGAGTACATGAGCTATGAAAGCAAACTAAGGATATATATATTGTAAGTATGCATGCATATGCTGATGATATTCAGCTGTATTTGTCGAGTAGCTTTACTGATACAAGTGATCTGTGTTTTAAAATAAATAGCGACTTATCATGTTTGTTGAAATTTTCCTCATCAAGTATTTCAAATACACTTTTTTGTGACAGCATTATACGTTCAACGGTATGATCTAATAGGCCTTGCAAACTCACTTTTATTGAAGTTTCATCTACTTTAATACATTCGCGTTTAGGGTAACAATCTTTTTTCGCAGACTGCACGTATGTACCNATTTTCCTCATCAAGTATTTCAAATACACTTTTTTGTGACAGCATTATACGTTCAACGGTATGATCTAATAGGCCTTGCAAACTCACTTTTATTGAAGTTTCATCTACTTTAATACATTCGCGTTTAGGGTAACAATCTTTTTTCGCAGACTGCACGTACGTATAGCAAGGAAATTTTTCTGGAGCAGACTGGCTTATGATGTTGTACTGATGACGGGACAATTTAGCTTCTACCAAAACAGACAACGCTTCTTCTTTTGACATCTGTTTATTTTTTCCAGCATTTTTTCCGATATTTCTTGCATCACTTTCGACGCATCTAACTTTCCCGCAGCTCTCGGACCCATTTGAGTTGCATGAACTAGCAAAGGCAGAGGGGCAGTCTTTCT
>NW_016228943.1:0-1282 GCF_001687245.7 Rhagoletis zephyria | reverse complement strand
TGACAAAATCACCCAGCGGCCGTCTTTAATAAAAATGAATTGGAGATTCGGATTTCACGTTCGCAAAAGCCCCAGAAAGGCTGTTAGATGGTATAAATATTAGCTTTTAAATCAATTTTAATTAAAGGCTGCTCCGCTACCACCAATTTCTATTGAAAAAAAACTATTAAAATTTCCAACCTGGGTAAACTGAGAAATTACTTTTCTATATGCAATTCAAACTTTCGGAGAAACTTGGGCTAATCAATTCCTCAGCCAATTGCTGAACAGTTTTGCTTAATTGAGTAAAAAGCTGGCGAAATTTCTCGGCAAACTTGTTTTTTTTTCATTTTCTATTTTAAGCCTTTAATTGGATAATATTTCTTCTTGACTGCATTGAAAAGATATTCCCAATAAAAAAAGGAAGGCATTCTTTTTGAAGAAACGTCATATAAAGTATTTTCAGAAATTCTCAAAAATTAGCGCGAATTAAATTTTGTACATTATTTTACTAAAATTAAATAGGCTGTAAAACTGCATACCGGAATTTTTTAGATATCCTTATTAAAAAATTTGCAATTTTACAGAAACCTTGTAAATTTTTCCTACTTTTCGTACAAAGTTTCATACTTAGATTTAAATGGGGTTTGCTAAAATATAAGCCATGTAAAACATAGCGAATTATAACAAAAAAAAAACCGCATACTCAATTTTGTGAGTAACAGGATGTACATGTATGTATGTATATAAAATATACGAGTACTACCCAATTGTATGTGCTGTCAGCCATAATGGGCATTATTTCAATTTTTTGCTATTTGAAATTCAAAGTGCGTTTGCAATTATTTTCAGCACTAGGTATTACTTATCGTCAAGAGCTATTGATTGACACAACTGTGTGTGGTTTTAGCCACTTTTCTTAATTCACTTGAATTCAATGCGACTCATTTTTGACACAATACATTTCTGAGTACTTCAAACGAAAGCCTTATCAAAGCAATGCTGCGCATGCGCACTGCACGTACGCATGAATCTGCAATGAGTCACAATTTAACACAAAAAATTTCAATTATAGATTTCTATGAGCTTTCTTTTTGCTGATTTTATTTATTTTTTATTATACATATTAAAAGATGTACGTGGTGAGATGCATGTGAAATAAAATCATCTGCATATCATGTGTTGCTGAATCACCATAGTACACTGTTGGCTTTATGCCCCACATAAACTTAAATCCGAGCACATATGTACATATGTGTCGAAGACATGGATGATGATGAATAATTAGCTAACCTTTATCTTA
>NW_016228942.1:0-1282 GCF_001687245.7 Rhagoletis zephyria | reverse complement strand
ATATAAAGTATTCATTTTTACTATGCATTATTTCCCTCAGTGTATACCAAGTTCTAGTACTCTACCACAAATACTTCCAGAGATGCAGTCTGAAAAGTTCCCTTTGTATAGGAGGTGCCACGCCTCCTTGTCTAATCGAGATTAAGGCTATTCTATATTCTAAGTTGGACCTAATGACACCAGTGCACAAAATTGCAAGATGATCGGTTAAATAGTTAAAACATGGAATTGTAACAGACAAATAGTATTAAGTAAGGAAGGATTTAGGTTAAATTCACGAAAAAAAAAAAAATTGTGGCACACTCTAATATACATACACTTATATATACACACGAAGGCATGGGCGCACACTGTCAACCAGTCATTTAGACAATCGCTTAGCCGACAGCCAATGCTTTGTCATTGACGTACGTTTATTCTTTTGTTTTTTTTTCGTTGTTTGCTCCTTCTTCTACATCTTTCTCTTCCTTAATTTGCATTGCTTTTCTATTGTATAGCCCAAAGGCACTCTAAATGCTTTACGCTCTCTGACACATCAATTGTTAGACGTTGGTTCTTTTAACCCATTTAACTTTGCTACACATATCAATTTTATTTGCATGCTGGCTTTCAACTAAGCAGTTCCTTTTCATTTGACACATAGAATTACATACACACACACACACACACACACACACACACACATGTGCATTTCTAATAGAGAGCTTGTGTTGACAAGTGAACTGTTTGATTTGTCATTTATTGTTTAAAGCTTGCGCGCGCGTGTATGTATGTATGTATATCAACTACGTTTTAAAAATCTTGAAATGCATATTTATCTGAAGATATGTGGGTTTATCTATATGTGTGTGTGTAGCTGTGCACATTAGTGAGTGTAATTGAAATGCTCTTGTAACAAATTTTATTTTACCTTTTCTGTGCGCCACCCATATACTTAACTACTCTGCGGTCTCATTGTGAATTGTTTCTCTAATGAAAATAAGCTTTAAATAAGTACTTGAGGTCATCCCTTGGGTATATGTTTATATAAGTATGCAGTATAGTTAACACTCCAACTTAGTTAGATACATTCACCACGAAAGTAGTATTTCACTTCTGTTTAAGTACTTACATACCTATTTACAATAACCTTTGAATAGCCAAGTCCTTCTACGCCGCCAAGTAACACATGCCATGCACTTGGCACACGTGTACTTACCAAAACAAGGGTATGGTGTGTTATTTTAGCTACATACAGACATACATACTACATACCTGTGACATCAGTGCACGGTGTTGCTGC
>NW_016228941.1:0-1282 GCF_001687245.7 Rhagoletis zephyria | reverse complement strand
CGATTATTAGTAAACTTTTACTTCTACGTGAACTTTCATACTTTTGTTCAACTCAGAATTTATGACACCAAAAGAGTCCGAAATGGTTGACTGGATTTAGAATCATATATATGACTAAAGAAGAACTCATTTTAGAGTCATACAATTTGGGCACTCAAAAAATTTTTTGAAAGAAAGACATACAGCATATTAAAGCACATACAATTGAACATTAGACCGTAACACGTTAGCAAACACAAAAATTTGGCCGTCCATCCTTGATTCTAAAGTATTTTTGCAAAAACAATTTCGAAGTACAGATAACGATAAAGAAAGAGAGAGAAAGATAAAGAAATTAAAAAGAAAGTGATGTAAATAGAGAGAACCCACCTCACCTAAATTCACCACACCTCACCTAAACTCACCACACCTGACAAGGATAAAGGTGAGTATAAAGATAAAGGAAAAGTCGCTGATTTATCAGCTAGCTCTAAGCAAGTCACAAAAAGATAAATATAAAAATGCTTTCATATCATAAAAAATCGTTGCAAAAAATTGTATTCTGTTGTTTATACAGGCATGAAACACAGCAAGAACGGTTCTTTAAGAAGGCGATTTTGCATGAGGTGGTTGTTGTTGGTTTGGGGAGCTTTGTAGGGTTTTTATTCTCGCTCCGATTTATTTGCCGAAGTTAAAGAATTACAAAATGTTGACTTTAGCAGTGAAGTTTGCACGACCTACAGATATTTAGGCATCCAGGTAGTGAAAAAAGTATGTAATTATTTCTTCATGTAGATTCTTTCTAATTTTTCTTACAGAATTTAAATGTGCTTCGAATTTATGGTGCAAAAACCGTTACCCTAAACGACATTNTTCGAATTTATGGTGCAAAAACCGTTACCCTAAACGACATTCTTAGACTGCGTTTATACACGAAAACTTTTGTCGCCGCGATTTTTCACATTCCTTTTTGGTGTTGCTCGTTTCATTTACACACGGAGATTTGTGTGTATGCAATTGTTGTTGCCAGCTGTGAACAGTAGAGCTGGGGTACTATCGATAGTATCGATAGTTGAAAACTGTCGCCACTATCGATAGTTTTTGAAAACTATCGATGTCGGTTTTAGCGAAACTTCTCTCTTCTTAAGCTATAAAACCGTTTACACAAAATTTTTATAAAAATTCGAAAAGCTTGAAATTTTAATGATTTTGTAGTTTTTTATGTTTTCAACAACTTTTATAAAAAATTAGTAGACACTAAACAAAGGAAAAAATAGTCAAAACTACTAAAACTGTTGTGGTG
>NW_016228940.1:0-1282 GCF_001687245.7 Rhagoletis zephyria | reverse complement strand
TGATGATGCAGTTGCAGAGTTGGACACTGCTGATGATGCCGGTGAGGACACACAAGGCAGAGGGACACTGGAAGAATGTAGAAGCAGACAATAGAGCTGACAGTTAACGGTGATCAGTGTGAAGATTCTTCGGTGAAGAAACATCAGCTTTGAAGAAAGTGTGCAGTGATTCAAACCCGAAAGTGGCCAGACAACGTGAAGAAGACGAGTGCTCGCCTATTTCTTTAAGGACTGCATAAAATAGTGGTTATGACGGACAATGGATGGTGAGAGATGAAGGATGAGGCAAAAGTGCAGTGAGTCTGTGTAAAGAGGATGCTGTCCAGATGAGCAGTGTCGTCACAGTGCACTGAACGAGCCCTTTTGAGCTGCTCCAACTCGCCAAGCTGACGACGACCACTGCTCTCGGTTTGGTTCCATTTGGTGGCGGCACAGGCAGATGTGCTGTTCACTACGCTGGCAGGGGTACATGGCTACTGAGGGGCTCTGTCTGTGTATGTGCTGCTGGAACACCACTGGCACTACCAGAGTACTGCAATAGAACAGAGAAAGAGTGGGGCCAGGTGCGCCTGCCCGGCACAGATGGGAGAGAGAGAGAGAATGGCAGGAGAAGAACCACTACGACGACGACCACCACGACCACCACTACCAGAGCGGTCCACTTGGAACATGCTCCCACACGTCGCCATGCAGCCATTGCACACAGCACAATCTCCCTTTCCTTTACTGCACTTTTCTCACTCTCTTCTTCTTCGGCGGCTCTTCTCGCCTGTCCGTTTCCGTTTCCTCTGCTTTGCAGTGAGTGGATGACATTTCCATCCTGCCGAGTTGGAGATGTTCAGCGACAAATTTCCTGTCAGGCCAATCAAAGTGAGAAGGGCGCCAAAGCGAAGTAGTCAGCAGTAGTCAACAGCAGTAGCCAAGGAAGACCTTGAGAACGGATGGACCTGGTGGTGATGGCCAAGCCCAAGCAACAACAGCAACAACAGCACCGACAACGACGACCACCACCGAGCCTTTCTCACTCATAATGTTAATAGGACTCTCTTGGACTGCGATGCATGCACGCGTTGGCACATGGCCCAGTTGGTAAATGGCTAAGCCAGTGACCGTTGCCATCTTTTTTACTTACTCTACTTTGTTTCCATTTCCTCTCGATCCCTCTTTGCTTTTCTCATCCGCAAAGAGGACTAGGCCCTGCGCATTACGCAGAGACATTGACACAAAGGACAGTGAGAAGAGAGAGAGAGAGAGAGAGAGAGAGAGAGAGAGAGAGAGAGAG
>NW_016228939.1:0-1282 GCF_001687245.7 Rhagoletis zephyria | reverse complement strand
TTGTTGTATTTATTTGTAGTCCAATTGAATTTTTTTCATTGAGATCTCTGATGAATGAATATTGAGTGGGCGTTTGAACAGTGCTCAGACAATGTCATACTTCGGCGTGTAGCTATTTAATACCATTTTGTACTACTTTTAAGGCAGTAAAAAATATTGTTGCTCATAATTGTCATTGCGGATATGAGAGATTGATTGAGATTATGACTGTGTTGATTTATGTACTTTGGCAGGTGCTATGGAAATTTGAGCTAAAAGGCTAAGAAATTCGAAGGCAATATACAGCATCGGTCATATCTATAGCGCGCCATTTGAAAGTGATATTGTTAGCCACTTATTTTTAGTTATTTATTTTTACGAATTTTCAATTAAAATACAGTTCATTCTGTAACAAAACCCATATAAATCCTAGTTTAAAACTTTTTAGAAAACTAAAAATAAAAAATTTAAAAACACAAACTTTTTTTTCAGAAGTGTTAGAATTTTTTTGAGTACATTACTTTATTTTGCTAATTAAATTTTATTCTGTTAATGTACAAATTTCAAGTGGCTAAAAATTACCGTTAGTTTTTTTAGAATTTTTTGTGCCGAAGGTGTTGCGGTTTTCGTTATATGGAAGCAAATGCGATAGAAAAAATTGAAATTAACGTAAATTTTAAGCCACTTGAAACTTGCACGTTATCATAATGAACTTAATGGGCTATAAAACTGTGTTCTACAAAAAAAACTAACACTTCTGAGAGAAAAAATTGAAATTTAGGTGAAAATTTGTTGCCTTTTGTAGTTTTCAACAAAGTTTTAAAGTTGCGTTTATAAGGGTTTTGTAAGAGAATGAACTGCATTTTAACTGAAAATACTTAAAAATAAGTAAATAAAAATAAGTTGCAAACAACTTCACTTTGAAATGGCGTTCTATAGATATGACTGATACCGTACTTATGTACAATAGAGTAGTGTAAAAATGCACGTGAAATAAATAAGGCGGTGTTTTAATGGTCACACCATTGTAAATAAGCGATCAAGGAAAAAATCGTAAAAAATATATATTTTCTCAAATAACGCCTTTTACCTGAATTAAAAAAAGAAAAAAAAAACAAAAAAAAAATCACTGCACAGGTCCGCACTAAAATCACAAACACTTATTGTATAAATGTAAGTTTCAAAGTCTACATTGTTCGTAACGGCTGAAATGTCCAGATTTAAGACCAAATTAGAGGTGGCATAACCATTAACGCCTTAGCCATAATGTAGCTAAATATTTCAGAGCTGCTTATGGTTATGG
>NW_016228938.1:0-1282 GCF_001687245.7 Rhagoletis zephyria | reverse complement strand
ATATATATGTATGTATCACTAATTGTACATTTGTACATATGTTTGTATGTGCTTTTAGCACATAACTGTTTTTTTTTTGCTGGATTATCAATGTTTTGCGGCTATTTATCAGCTAACTGCAGTTCGCTGCGACATATACATACTGCATACATATGTATGTAGTTAGGTAGGTATGAATGTACTACAATAAATGCTGCTATTTAGTAATGCATTTGTACGTAAATGCAGTCATGAAAAAACTTATATATGTAAGTAGTTACATAAAATTGTACACCCCGCAGAGAAAATTGCTGCTTTCTACAGCATATTTTTTATATGTACAAATATTTTTATACATATGTACATATGTACATATATAATTGATGCCTCATGAAGTGCCCATTGTTTCCCTTCACTTCATTTCCCTAGTATGGAATTATGAGCAATTCCCCTTAACAGATTTAAATAATCTAGATAAATAAAACTTTCCATAGCTTGTTGATAATTCCGTAATAGCTCATTTTTACCAAACGCTTAAATGCAGTTAAGAGCTCAGGTAACTTCCGAGAATGTTAATATTATTTCTTATTTCTTAATTTTTGCTCTTTTACTTTCGTTTGCTTGTAATTCATATGAGCAATTATGTCTTTCGGGTTGTAACTTCCGTTTTTCCAATAGGTATAAACTGTAGTTAAGGCTTGGGGAAAATGAACTATTACGTATAAGCGTAACTATTACGTATAAGCCTAATATCCGCAAAAAATTTTAAGGAAAAAACTATTAAACTTCAAATTACAAAATTTTTTAAACCAATGATTACTAACAAACTCAAATGAAACTAAATAGTTGCAGTTTTCTCGGGAGTTTGATAGTAATATGAAACAATTGTTAAATAAGCAATTGAGTAATATTCTTTGCCGATAGCAAAATATAGATTTTCAAGGATTAAGTATACACCATTTCAATGAAAAATTTCTGTTTCCAATGTAAAATACATGGGAAACTTTGAGCGCTTTCAGCAGCTAGGTATTTTTTGATTAAAAAAACGGGCATTTGCGTTTTGGATATAGAACAATATTAGGGAGTGAGACCATTACATACATACAACACTTTACATATGCCTATATCGATCAAATCATAGAATTTTAAGCTACATTAATATATTTAGCGACATAAATACTTTTCGATATTTTTAACGGGCGGCTTGAAATTCATTTAATTTCTCGGCTTTGAAAAGCTCAATAGTTTGCTTAATTTTAACGGGGCACCGAAATTGCGCATATGGAAACTGTGCATTTAGACA
>NW_016228937.1:0-1282 GCF_001687245.7 Rhagoletis zephyria | reverse complement strand
CCTTTTTGGTGAACCTTTTGTTTAGTTGGTCCTTAGTCGTACTTGCAATGCTTGGGCTTGTTTTCAAAATCTTCCTTTAGTCGTAGTTGTTTGAGCTTGCTTTACATGTGTGCAGGTTGCACATCCTGGTCTGGTGTTCCTTCTTGGCCCTTTTTCCTCCCTTTCCTCGTAGATCGCTGCCACCAGTTGAACTAACATTTTGTTTGTTTTGTTTTGTCTACCTTTTCCTTGTCGACCACCTGAAATGGGTGATTCATCGCTGTTGAAATCTGGTTATTTGTCAATTTCCATTTTGCAATTCACCACTGGCTTTCCCAACCACTCCTGCATTCTTTCTTCACTAACACACTTTCTGGCTTCTTCTAAACCACTATCGCCGTGTTTCTATCGCCTATAATCTAGACCAAGTTAAGGAGTACATTGAAACGGTTCTTGGACCCAACGGTGAGTTGACCAGTAGTGCTCGTAGTAGTAGTTTGTACACTTTACAGTTTGAGCTTTTGCTTGGGCAGAATAGCCTAAATCGGCCCGAGCAATTTATGCACCAAGTTTAGATCGCATGTAGGAAGAGTTGCTTGATCGTCTGCAGAGACTGCTTGACACGTCTGCTGAACAATACAATACAAGATGGTCGCTGTTGAATCGCCAACTCACAGACGCCCTGTTGGCGCACAGACGCCTGCTTGTGTGCAGCTAAGTTTAGGCACACAGCTTTCTTCCATAGACATTCATTCATTGCCTTTTGGCGTTATGACAGACACTCACTTACGCCCACACTCTCCTTCTTTCTTCAGGCTTGCACATTCCCTTCCACGTGTAAACAGTAACAGTCAGATACAGTTAGTGTTTCTGCTGCTGCTCCCATTTATAAATAACAGTGGCGTGAAGAATCTTGTTAGCGAGAGCTAGTCCCGTTAGGCCTCATTTACTGCCAATTTTTGCGTTTTTGGTATTACCACCTTGTTCTCACTTTGTCCAGTGGTCACAAAATCTCTTTCTTTTTGTGGCGATTGTTGCCAAGCGTTACGCCGGTTAGCCAACTAGTGCACAGTGTTGGCCATTGCAACACTGGATTGTATTCCTTTCCTTTTTTCCTTTTGCTCAGGAGAAGACACGTAGCCTATTTAGAAACGAAAAGGCTGCATCTGCAAGCTGATGTGGCTTCGATGTGTGCCGCAGCCGCCGCATGTGGCTACTGCACACGTTGCTGACGTGATAACTGATGATGCCGATGATGATACTCGGTCACTGCTGCTGCTGTACGCGCTGAGTTCGATGTGCT
>NW_016228936.1:0-1282 GCF_001687245.7 Rhagoletis zephyria | reverse complement strand
ACTGGCTGCCGAGATAGGTCGATCTTCCACTCAGCCATCGAAATGTTATAACAATGTTCGGCAGTCGGCTGGGGAATTTAAGAAACCAATTTTTTTCTGAAACTATGGACGTTTTCGGGAACGACGATTCTGAGGGCCTTATTCTGTATCACGAACGATAGGCAAAACGAACGATTCGTCTTCATTTGAGAGTGACACTGTTAAGCCATTTAATATTGAAAATTGAAATAAGGGGATTTTAGTTTTTCTTGTAAAGAGAACCGTGATCGTTTTTGCCGAGTTGGCATTCAGTCCGCATTCTATCGATCAGCGTCTGAGTAGTCTGAGCATTTACCGTTAGACTCAAGATTATTGACGAAAGTACTTCTCCTTGAGAAACGCCTCTTGTCGTATAAATTGTGCTATGAGCCTCACCCATCTGCCAATGAATAGCTTTTTGAGTAAGGAGATGACAGAAAAAAGTCCACCAAATGTCGATCCAGTCCAATTTGGTAGTAGTCACTCTGTGATCGCTTTTGAGAGAAGGTTATTAAGGCGATCCTATTAAGCTGGCATTTCAGGGTACTATTTTATATATATATAGGGAAAATTTGAAAGTTAGGGGGGGCTCGAGCACCCCCCTGCCCCTACCTGGCTACGCCCATGTTTGTGTTTACTTCTACCCTCTTTTTTGGTCGATTGTGATAAAACGTCTACTCTATGACTGGTTTAGCAATACAAAACATTTATAAAATTTTTAAAATCGCAGGGTCAAATATTTCAAATAAGATTTATATACCGATGGCTGAGTGGAAGATGGACCTATCTCAGCTGCCGATTCAAAAACGCCCTTTATCAGCACATTTTCAATGCATTTTCCTTTGAGATAGGGCGCCTTTGAACTGACTTCTGAGATAGGGTGGGTTTCAGTAAAATACTCAAGTAGGGAGTTCTTCAATCAAATTCTGAAATAGGGCGTTCTTGAAAAGTTTTCTAAGATAGTTTTTGAACTGGCTTCCGAGATTGGTCGATCTTCCACTCAGCCATCGATATACAGTGAAGAAATACGAGTACCATTCTAAAACTTATGCAATTATTAACAACTTAAGTTTATGAACTTTCGATTTCGATTGGGCGTCAATGCTCACAAGTCAACAAGTCAGTGTACGGTTAATAGCAAACGATTTATTATGCCAATGTGTGATTACTCAAGTTTGAATTTCCTGGCAGATATACTTAATAATCAAAATATGAAAATATGTATGTATGAGCAGCAAAAATGCAGGTAACTATTATTGCTGAA
>NW_016228935.1:0-1282 GCF_001687245.7 Rhagoletis zephyria | reverse complement strand
GCAACGCGATTTTGTACTCTTTGTTGAGCTCTTTGTTCCCGTACTTCAACGGGCAGCGGAGGGCGTCCTCGTCGTCGCGGTTGATCAGCCATTTTAAACAAGTTAAAAAATTGTCGACAAAAAAACAGTGCGCACAGCGCGAAAAACAGAGATGAAATGAGCTTCAATCCAACAAGTGGTGTTGAGCAGATGCACAGACCGAATAGAAAGGAGAGTGATTCACTGGTGAAACAGCAAACTGCTTGGCATACCAGATCACTGTAGTGATGATCACTGTTTGAATAGGCAGTGCTCACACAACTCAGACATAGCAATAGCAACAACGCACAAAGTGCAAAAAAGAAGAGATGAAATGAGCTTCAATGCAGCAAGTGAACAGATACACAGGCCGAAAAGAAAGGAGAGTGACGCACTACCAAAGTGTCTGGTATACCAGATCACTGCAGTGGTGATCAGTGCCTGAATAAGCAATCTGCACACAGCCAGACATAGCAATGGCAAAAGAAAGAAGAGACAGCAACAGTGAGACTGAGCACTAGTAACTTGCAGCAATTAGGCAACAGTGCAACCGTACACTTTCCAAAAAGCAATTAAGCAAAAAACATTTTTTACCACCCATCATGATGGCATGTTATGTAATTTTAAACAAAAATAGAATTTCAAAAATCACTTAAATCACAAAACGATGGAACTCTTTTTACATATCTTTCACATCAGTTTTGACATTAGGGTCCTGACGAGCCAATTTACAGCGCTGAGTGTTGGCCGCCTGCTCAGCAGCCCGGAACTCAGCATTCTGGCGAGCCAATTTACGGCGCTGGGCGTCAGCCACCCGCTCTGCAGTTCGGAACTCCTCATTCTGGCGTCTTTGACGGCGCNGTGTCGGCAGCTTGGGCAGCTGCATTAACTCGAACAGCATTGACTGCCCGAGCTGCCCGATGACGCTGTGTATCTTGAGCTTGTTCTCGTTCCCGGTAATCCGGGTCTTGACGATTCTGACGGTTCTGAGCAATGCGATTTTGTACTCTTTGTTGAGCTCTTTGTTCTCGTACTTCAATGGGCAGCGGAGGGCGTCCTCGTCGGCGCGGTTGATCAGCCATATTGCTAAGTAAAAAGTTTGCCAAAAAAAACAAAACGCACAGTGTGAAAAGCAAAAATGAAATGAGTTTCAATCAAACGAGTGGTATTGAGCAGATGCACAAACCGAATAGGAAGAAGAGTGGTTCACTGCTGAAGCAGCAAACAAACTGTCATACTAGATCACTGCAGTGGTAATCACTGT
>NW_016228934.1:1089-1283 GCF_001687245.7 Rhagoletis zephyria | reverse complement strand
GGACTGCTTGACGGCACCATTTCACTATCACTTAATACTCTAAAATCAGTCTTTGACCTTGTAAAGTCGACAGTCAATTTAGGGATCACTGCCCTGAGCACCGTGGTCTCAACCATTGCCAGCTTGACTGGCAGCCTGCTGAGCGCTGTCGGCACTTTAGTGACCTCCCTCTTTACCGGCCTCTTTAGCCTGCT
>NW_016228934.1:0-1002 GCF_001687245.7 Rhagoletis zephyria | reverse complement strand
AGCCTCACTTCTGATATTGTGCAGCTTCTGCTTGACACCATCTCCTCGGTGGCACAACTGCTCACCACAGTGGCTGGTCAGCTGGTGAAGATCGTTACAGGACTTGTGCAGGTGGGAGGCAGCGTTGCACTCGGCATTGCCAAGACCCTCCTCAATGTCCTCTCCGGTGTAGTATCGACACTGGTCGGCCTCCTCAAGAAGGTCACCGATGCTCTGGCCGGCGTTGGAGGCCAGCTCAGTGACGCCGCAGAGAGCGTCTTCAGCGCACTGCAGTCAGCCCTGAACGGCGTCCTTGGTACCATCAAATCTCTGCTGACCGGTCTGCTGACCACTGTGAATGGCCTTTTGAAGGGCGCCGTCGGTGCCGAGCAAGCCTTGCTGAGCGACATAGTCGGCCTGCTGAACTCCATCATTGCCGCCATTCCCTCCAGTGTTACGATAATCGTTTGAAGAACTTTTACTCAAAATTGAGCATTTTACAAACAAAAATGTGCAACTGATTTTAGTTCATTTACACGCCCAAACTTTTTGCGACACCTAAAATGCTTTTTTGCAATTTGTATTTTTTTTAAAACAGGGTATTTAAAATATCGTTTTATTGAAATGCAAACATCTTTATTTTTTGATAAATTTTTTATGATTAACATTATTTTTAAAATAAAGCATCAAACAGCTTATCAGGCAGTTCGCTTGAACACCCGAACGGCCATATTTTTTGGTCGCACCTCAGTCACGTCGGTGTGCTTAAAATTCATGTAGAAGTAGTAGTTTCTATTGTAATCACCACCGGTAATTATGGGGTCACTCCAACCAGTCACCGGAATAGTCAAATTGTGGTTCTGGCCCACCTGGTGTCCACTGTGCATCATATTACTGGAATCACCAACGTAAACAGTCTCCAGCCGAGGGGCGTTCTCCTGTTGAACTTTCCCAAATTCAGAAGCGTTGCCGCCTACCACCCGAAAGAAAACGCCCTCAAACTCGGCACTGACCTCCTTCCAA
>NW_016228933.1:0-1283 GCF_001687245.7 Rhagoletis zephyria | reverse complement strand
GAGAGAAAGAAAGATGACTACTTGTTGGGAACTAAAGTCGTGTACAGCAGAGGTCGTTTTAGGGTTTCTGTGCTTTAGCTCTGCTTTTTTTTCGGCCCGTTTTTTCTCACTAAAATCAGCGTACACAGCACCACAAACACTTCCAAACACTTAATCAATTACACCTGGTGATTTATCGGCGCTCGTAACTTACGGACGACTTGGCGCAGACACACACACACACTTTACACACTTGTTCCCACACTGTACTGTACAATTTTGTGGAGTTCTTTTCCTCTTAACAACTTCTTCTTTAGAAAACTTTGACTGAATTTAGTTGTACACTGTCCGGTTGGCACTGGTTGTGAGCTTTGGTCGCCAAAGTGCACTTTACCGTGCACGGAGGCCATAAATCAAACCTAAGTAGAGAGAAACGCCTGTCATGTTTCGCCATTTTTTTCTTGGTTGGCTTGAATTTAGGTTCTTTTTAAAACACNGTGCACTTTACCGTGCACGGAGGCCATAAATTAAACCTAAGTAGAAAGAAACGCCTGTCATGTTTTGCAAATTTTTTTTCTTGGTTGGCTTGAATTTAGGTTCTTTTTAAAACACACCAACACTAAAACTCAGTCATAAAACTCACTGACCAACTGAGACAGTTTTCTCTGCTGCTACGACGACTTGGGAAACAGAAAGACACAAAAGTTCTCCTTTTGCCAAGACCGTTGTAATAATTAGCACTCTCTCTCTCTCTCTCTCTCGCTCTCTCTCTCTCTCTCTCTCTCTCTCTCTCTCTCTCTCTCTCTTTGTCTTTTTGTTTTGGTAGGTTCTCACTAGCCTCAGGAGAAAGTGTGGTAACTCACACTGGGAAGAAGGAGGACATTGCTTCCGATCGGTGTCCCCTTCTTCATCTGCTCACTGACCAGCATTCTTTCTCATAGGTCGTGGAATCTGTTTCACGAAAATGTTTTCACTCCTCGCAGCGACGATCACACGAGTCACAGAGTCTGCTGCGGCTGTGGCTGTGGCTCGTGTCACAGTCTCTTCGTAACTTTTCGGGCGCACTTTTGCCACCAAGATCCTTCCTCCTCGATAGAGGGAATATTCCCACCGAAAGTACTTGCTGTTTGGGGGTATCCCGCCAGGCTTCTTCTGTGGCTGTGTGGGTAAAAGGACGCCGAACTCTCTTGAGAGAACACTGACCAGCAGCAGCAGCAGCTGGGGAAACTCGAGTGAAATTAAGAGTGCAAAGCTCTCTTTCTTTTCTCTTTGTTTCAGACCGATTCTGCAGACGCCGGAAAAGG
>NW_016228932.1:1084-1283 GCF_001687245.7 Rhagoletis zephyria | reverse complement strand
TTGATAAATTATAAATTTTTACAGATTTGAATTCTTTGAAAGATTTCATTTTTAAAGTCTGTTATCAAATTTTTAATTTAAGATTGCGTTGTTGACTTACAACGGCTTTTTGCACTATCATTTTTTAGCTTTTTCAACAAAAATAAACTTGAACTTTTAAACTGATTTAGAGCAACTAAAATACGTCAAATTGCAAAAC
>NW_016228932.1:0-1044 GCF_001687245.7 Rhagoletis zephyria | reverse complement strand
AAGGATTCAAATATGTAAAAAATTTTAATTTATCTACCGGAAGTCTAAAGTTCTAATTGAAAAAAACTACTTCCGATGTATAAAAAAATTAAAACTTTATAAAATTAATAAATTAACACTACAAAAACATATAACAAAAAGTTTTTAATCAATAAATAAAACTATTTTTGAGATAATTTTCTAGATCTATGATGCAATTTTAGTAAAAATCGGTAAACTTCAAATGCCTTTTTCTTGCTCAAAACTAAACAGATTTAAAAAATTTAAAAACTTAACAGTAAATACAATAAATTTATTATTTAATGGCATTTTTTTCAAACCGGAAATGGAAATGATTTTAAAAATGATTTTGGGTTTTGGCACTTCCGGTTTTTGAATTTGGTTAAAATTGNTGGAATCTTTTGAAGCAAATGAGTTCCCCAGCGCCCTGTCCGCCGGTTAAATGAGTTACTACAAAAAGTTTCAGCTCAAAAGCTTTAGCCGTTTTCTCAAAATCTGCCGGGCAGCGAGGTACGGGGACAAGGTTTAATAAACGCCATTTTTTGGAAAATGTGTTTAGGAGACGTGGACATTAGCTATTTCAGGGGGGCTTACCTTGCCAATAATTTTTATCTTTTTAACTACTTCGACTCTGCAAAAAAAGGGCATTCTAATGAGACTGTCATTGTCCAGATTTTTATTTATTTGAACGAGTAGCGACTTGGGAATAGTGGACAAATGTTGACGAGTTGTTTTCACCCAGGAAAGGGAAATGCTGGGAATTTGAAAACTTTTTGCTTCTTTTTGTTCTCTTGATTCCTCTTCCTCCTCATCATTGTCTGCACCAGAGTGCGTCCAGTCTTCACAGAGTATAAGGTGACAGGTGACAAAAAAAAGTGTAGTGTAGAGTAGGTAAAACTTCATAGTGTAAAGTTTTGTCAAAACAATATTTACAAAATCAGTTTTTTCATAAAATTGAAAAATTTTCATTTAATCAAAAAATCATTTAAAATTTTTTATATATTTGTAAGTACTTTTTATTTATTTTTACAAATTACTAAAGAA
>NW_016228931.1:0-1283 GCF_001687245.7 Rhagoletis zephyria | reverse complement strand
TTATTACTTTCAGTTGAGGAGCTGTCAATCATACTTTTTTCTTTTGCGTAGCAAGTTGACGACGTTACATATAGTATGTACATATAGCTCTTTGTAATGGCATAGGGTTTGTAAGACGGCATTCTTATAAGGATATGAGCTGGTAAGTCAGAAACTACAGTGGTGGAAGTGAAAAATGGGACAGATAGGGGGAACTGATCTTGTTAACTCGTTTTGGAATTCCGTGACTTGAGTATTTTAGCTTACAAAGAACGGTTGGAATTCGGTATGCAGTTGTATATTTTACATTCTCTATTGGTTATTGATTGACTTTAGAAAGATTGAAGTGTTACTATTTTATGAACTTCTACATATATGTCAAAATAACCTTAAATGAATAACAGAATTGAACTACATATCTTCGCATTGGGGTAGCTTTTTTGAAGTCTTTCTTATTTCCAAGGGCCCAAGAGTCCTCGCAGGTACGACTGTCGAAGAAAAAGCTGTTTCTTTTAAATTCCAGGCATCTGAATCATTTTGAGGAGACAAATTTTAACTGTACATAATTATTTTGTTAAAAAGTAGATACAATTATATTTGATTCGTTATTAAGGTCAGGTGAGGCTGCACGAAAGTTTCTGATCGGATTTACATAGATTACAAGTCTTAGTGATAACAGATGGGATGTGTAGTTTAACTATGTGCCACTAAAAATTATCTAAAGCTAAACAAAAGCTCGGTTAGCCTCCATATATATTATATATATATACTTATTGACCGGAGATCATTTGGCTATTTATTGCGTTCCTTTGGCCAGGGGCAGAAAAGGTGATAGATGGTCTCCTTTTCAACCCAATCCTTGCAATATCAACAGTAGTCGTTCGTAAAAAGGCCTAGTCTAGCTGGCTAATGGTATCGGACAGTGGCCGGTGAAATTTGCAGTGTCTTCTCAGGTTAAGATGAGTTCTCATTGGGGTCCGTGAGCGCTAGAAATGTATATTTAGTTGCAATCTCTGGAGATTATTCCGGAAATTTTTACATTTAATTGGAAAACATACCAGACATTCACTGAAATCAAATTATCGAAAATGGTGAAGTTAATCGAATTGTGATTATCGAAATTTAACGAAAATTAACAAAATAAGTAGAGTTCTCGAATTTTGTTGAGTTATCGGATTTAGATGTTTCTGAAAATCATCGAATTATCGATATGTATAAAATTATCGAAATTTATCGACGAACTGGAATGGACCAGGTCAATTCCAAGTCCTGTCAAAGTCCTCCAAAGACCTTCAAAATATAAA
>NW_016228928.1:1086-1283 GCF_001687245.7 Rhagoletis zephyria | reverse complement strand
ATTAAAAAAGGAGGCATGTCGCCTCCCATACATACTAAAAAATTCTTAACACATATCTCTGGAAGGATAGAAAATATTTGGAAGTATTTTAGATTTATTTTATAAGTGCCGTACTGATAGCAAAAATTTCTTTTAATGGAAAAGGGAGAGCCGGGTTCGGCCTTATAATCTAAAGCTCTCTTGAGGCATTTGCTACA
>NW_016228928.1:326-930 GCF_001687245.7 Rhagoletis zephyria | reverse complement strand
TATCTTACTCTTACTAATATTATAAATGTGAAAGTTTGTATGTTTGGATGTTTGGGAAATCATCACGCGGAAACGACTGAACGGATTTGCATTAAATTTTGTACGCAGATAGCTTATGAGCCAGATTAGTTAATAGGATATTTTTTAAGAGTTGCCACCTGTTATAAATGTTTAATTTAATTAATACGCGGAAATGAGTGAACTGATTTGCATGGAAGTTTTCACACAGATAGCTTATGAGCTAGGTTGAAAAATAGGCTACTTTTTTAAGAGTTACCACCTGCTAAAAAAGTTTAATTAAATTAATACGCGGAAACGACTAAACGGATTTGCATGAAATTTTGCGCACAGATAGATTGTGACCTACAGTGGAAAATAGGCTAATTTTTTGGAAGAGTTGCCACCTGTTAAAAAAGTTTTAATTAAATTAATACGCGGAAATGCCTGAACAGANTATCTCTGGAAGTATTTGTGAGAGAGAACTGAAACTTGGTATAGTGATATCTATGTGAAATCAATAATGGCATTAATCGATTGATGTTTTAATCAGTTAGTTAATTCGATTAAATTCAATCTGATTACAGTCAATCATGATTAATTTTAA
>NW_016228928.1:0-202 GCF_001687245.7 Rhagoletis zephyria | reverse complement strand
ATGTTGGCTGGCGACCAACTTTGTTGAAAGCGATTAGTTGAAAGGCCATTCAACCAAAAGTTGAATGCAAAGTTGAACAATGCAAACACCTTTTTATAGCGAATATTTTGATATTTTTTCATATTTTGATATTTTTAGCAATTCAACTTTTTCTTCGTGCAACCCTGCGCTGAGTTGAATGCAAATGTTGAACGCAAAGTTG
>NW_016228927.1:0-1283 GCF_001687245.7 Rhagoletis zephyria | reverse complement strand
AACCAAATTAGTATGGGACTACCTGTGAGGTAACACCTTTCCTTTACAAAAATAATTTTAGAAATCGGTTAACGGTCCAAAGTTATGCTTACCGCATACATAAACAAATATATATATATACATATGTATATATAAAAAATATTCCGACGAAGTGATAACCTTCTTCATTTTGTGAAATCGAAAGAAAAAACAGCTGTATTTCATTCGATTCGAATCGAGTTTCATTCGATAACGGATGCCATGATTCGGACCCACATTCATATTAGGGGATAGCAGGAGTACGAAAACCAAAAATACACTAAACAATTTTACGCACAATACCCGTAAGAACTACAGAATCTGCTCTGGTAACACAATCTTTTATGAATGCGCAATGTTTTATCGTAATGAGTAAAAACCATCTGATATTGTTTCTTTTAAAAAATCTACCAAGTTCTACCATTTTTTGTAGAGTTGTTGCCACTCTATGCTTGCAGTTAAACCAATTGGACTAAATAATATAAAATTTAAATGTTTCTCCGGCAGACAGTACTCGCATATTAATTTTTTCGAAGTCCGTGCACTGGCTAAGTGGTAAGTAAGGAACCAAGGAAATGCATCTCGACTAGCAAGTTGAGAGATTAAGTACTTGCAGCTGTTTGAGAAATATTCATTGGATTTTTTTGAGGATACCTAGTTAGTTGGTGTGCTCTGTTGCAAGAACCTTGTAGATTATTGCACCTGTGGTAAGGTCCTTGATTTCTGTACTGAACTGAATCCATGATCTCTGTTATTACTACATACATATGTGTGTCTTACTATGATGTGATGAAAGTCCATCTAGGCCGGTCTTTTCCAATTAATTTCTTACAGGGCATTACACTTCCCTACCAACACATTCATAGATATAGACGCCTATATGGACAGGTGAGTATCTATGCGAGCTATGTATGCAATGCAAGAGATATGCGCTCATCTTTTAACTATCGAAGAGAGTTTCTCCATTCAAAATGGATACAATTGATATGTAAGTGTGTGCCCTATACAAATGCACATCCATATGCATGTAGTTGTTGCCACTCAATGCTTGCAGTTAAACCAATTGAGCAGCATATAGCAAAGACTAAATATGTAACATAAAATTCAAATGTATCTCCGGCAGACAGTACTCGCATGTATGTTTGTATGAACACTTTTCTGGGAGCAAGTTGCGCGAGTAGATTTTATGAATAGCCGCGCAAACGCTGGTGAGTACAAATGCATGGGTATGAGCGGTGTGACCAGGTTACCCTTTCTGAGGCTAT
>NW_016228926.1:0-1283 GCF_001687245.7 Rhagoletis zephyria | reverse complement strand
AAAACGCTTGGTTGGGAAGTTCTGATGCATCTACAAAATAACTCGAATCTTTTTCCATTGGTTTCACATCTGTTTCGGTCTCAATAGAGCTCCCTTAGTGGTGCTGAATTTACTTGTGAAAACGCCACTGAAAACTATTTTAATCAGTTTTCATTCAAGAAGTCAGTAAAATGCATCAGAAAATATTTTGAAATTAAACTTTTCATATAAATTATTTGTTTGACAAATTAAATCTTTTTGCATAAAGCTTCATTTAAAATATGGCATTCTCTATTGACTTGGGCGCATCCACACAGAAAGCCAAGCGGCGCGGATCAAAGCAAGGGGAAGCAGAGCGAAGCGGTCGGTGTTCACACTAAATGAAGCGAAGTGGTGCTTTCCCATCGATTTAGCTGCAAAGATACCCCAAAACTTACCGTCAATTAAAGCGGAAAAATATTTGCTTAATTTTCTCCAAACGATAAGTTGTAAAATTGGTTTGTATTTATTTGAATATTTTGATTTAAACTTGAACTTTCGACTACCATCCCTTCACCTTGACCTGATGGTCACTTATCCTCAAATGGGATATGTCATTTCTGCCTCTAGCAATTTCCANAATATTTTCAACGTAGGTCCTTTGATCAATGTGATAATTCGATAAAATTCTACTATCTAGGATTACACCAAAATAATTTACTAATGAATAGCACAACGCTAGTTTTTGACTGGGTTAGCCAGTATTATCAAGTTATTTGTCAGCCTACTTGTAAAAAGCTTTCCACTTTACTACTTTGTAGTTAATTGTTTATATTTGCAATGACACTAAAGAATAAATATACTCATTCGCTAATCTTTGTAGTGTTGATAATCAGCTTATAACTCAAGCAGGCCTATGATAAGACCTTTTTGAATGCTCATACTAATATTTACAAGCAAGATAATATATAATGTAATACATATTTAGAGATTTGGGGCGAGTTCAATAAAATACGTCAATCGTTTCTCTTCTGCGCCAAGTGAAGCCAATAGGAAATGATAAATTAAGCCGAGAACTTCGCAACTTGGTGATTATGCTGCAGACCAGGCCTTCCTGTTCCTTTGCTACTATCAGCGGTTACCGCGTTGGAGAATTTTTGTCCATTATGCTGGAACCTCGGACTCTAAAGACTACCATGTTCGGGTGCCAGCGAATTCGATCAGTCTCGTTGGATTATAGCATATAAAGGGACCATTGCGTAGTCTGGTCTCTCTATCTCTTGAAAAGGCTACACTAGACAAACATATAAAGGCTACAGGTTGCA
>NW_016228925.1:0-1283 GCF_001687245.7 Rhagoletis zephyria | reverse complement strand
TATTAGGCATAAAGCACTGGGAAGACACATACAAACAAAAGTAGCAGACGTATCAGGATCTACTATAGACGACACCGGAAAATTTATCAGGGAATCAAGATAGTTGGTTAGGAATAAATAGATATACATACATACATCATTTCCATGAGAAGTGCATCAAAATGGCATCAACTGCCTTAATTGTATCGTAGGAAATTACTATGAAGCCCTGCTGCCGAGCAATTAACTACGTAGACAATTTCGATCGATTGAAATTGTGCTTTTAAATAGTTCTATTATCGGGATAATATATCCCTAATATTTTTATACGATTTCATTCGATTAGATTTTACGCATCTTCAGAACATCTTTTCAACATGTATTTATATATATCTATTTAACTTCTTTTTATTTTTTGTAGTTAAATTTACTGGACCACGTACGTAGTTTCGACCCACGACCTTTCATCATGAAAATAATATTATTTGAAACAAAAATTTTAAAGGCCGGTTCAAACTATTGGTCATTCGCCCAAAATTGAGTGTAAACTATTACCTCAATCGTTTGATTGGGAAAATTTTGGACTTTGATGTAAATGTTTTTAAACATTCTCCAAATGAATTTCAAATTAAATGTGTTCTACTCTATCTTGTATCAATCGTGTGGCTGATAAAAAATTGTAGTCCCAATTTTTATATTTTGTACCAAAAGAACCAAATCAAAAATTGTCATGCAATAAATCCACTTAGGAGAACCGATGCAATAATTTTTCCGCAAGAAGCAGTTCGTCACTCGGATACACAACAGTTTCGAGAGCACGCTATCTTTGGATAATTGCCTAGTTCCTGCTTCCGAACTTGGTTTCACCAATACTCACCGTCACCATCCTGCCTAAAAGCTTTTGTCCTATAAACTCCCTCAGATAATTAATTGTCTACTCCAATTTATCTCGGGGCATTTATTATGGCCTCTGCTACTTCATTATTGAGCACTCTTTCAATTTCTAGTGAGCTAGATGGCAATAATCTTGAAGTATTTTTCGATAAGCATGACACGCGGTATCCATACACTTTCCCTTTTGGCAGGCATGTTGAACATTAGACAGCTATCAGCTGTCAAATGTGAGATATGACTAGTTTTTCTAGAGATTTAAGTAGAAGGGAGGAGAGGCGGATGATGTGAGATTTTCCGAACTCCAGTGGGCCGGAGCAATGGGGTATAGTCATTGTGCTGGGCATGCATTTACAGTTGCACAGCTATACTCAATCCCGACTCTTGCATCCTCGTTCGCGCACTCTGAACAA
>NW_016228923.1:744-1283 GCF_001687245.7 Rhagoletis zephyria | reverse complement strand
CGCTGTGCATGCTTTGTATACATATACTTTCTTAATTACATATGAAAAACCATCAGAGACGTGCAAAACGCCGTCCGTGTAGTGAAAAATGCTTCATTTTAATACGGGCGTATTTGAATTGAATATTTCCATTATATGTACGTAGTGTATGTATAATGGAAAAATCCATTTTGTTAAGACTTTTCACTTGATTTAAATACGAACATTTTTAAACGGTAATCAAATAAAAAAATTTTATTCTTACAACGCGTTTTTTTTCTCACTGAAGGATAATGTTATTAACAGCTCAACCAAATATTAACGGCGAGAGTTTTTCTACGCACGCACGCAAGTTTTTCTCATTTGTTAAGCCCAAATCAATTTGCGTGCGTGATTTCTCAGAGTTGCATTACTGTCAAATTTACAGAATTTTGCCGAGAAAAATTTGAATTCATAGTCGCGCCAAAATGCCAATTGAGCATAAACGTCAAATCCAAATGTGACGCAAGACAAATCTTGGAATTTGAGTTAGCTTTTTACGCACGCATATAAGGTTGGCA
>NW_016228923.1:435-628 GCF_001687245.7 Rhagoletis zephyria | reverse complement strand
GTCACGCAAGACAAATCTTGGAATTTGAGTTAGCTTTTTACGCACGCATATAAGGTTGGCAAGGAGTGCAATGGGGTATAGTCGTTGCGCTGGGTATGCAGTTACAGTTGCATGGCTATACTCAATCCTGACTTCTGACGTTCGCGCACTCTGGGCAACGTGAGCAACCCATGTGCGAGATGCGGTAACCAAT
>NW_016228923.1:0-160 GCF_001687245.7 Rhagoletis zephyria | reverse complement strand
TCCGACTTATTCGGTTTAAGGGCTCACTGAAGTCTGCAGCGTCTGTTCACCAGTAGGTGCGGCTGCAAGCGGGTGTCTGCTTGGAGCAAGTGGCTCGATATATAAACATGCATTTGGTTGCGAAACCACCCCCTCCCAGCAATGGGTTGTGCGCTGGGCT
>NW_016228922.1:0-1283 GCF_001687245.7 Rhagoletis zephyria | reverse complement strand
GCGAGACAAATGTGTATCCTTTGCCCTTGTACTCTGGTCCACTCCAAGCTTTTGGGCCATAGTAGCCATAACCGCCATGACCACCATATCCGCCATAGCTGCAATAAGCAGAGGCAACCAGTGCAAAGAGAAGAAAGATAGCAACCTGTAAAAGTAAAGTTTCAGTAAAGAAAATTTAAAAGTGCTCTTTACAACTCACAAAGGATTTCATTTTTGTTTGAGTTGGTTAATTGTGGAGTTGGTTGAAAGGGTGTGAATTTGAAACTGATTGTTCGATTATGTTTTCAAACAGTCATCGATGGACTTTATATAGTCAACTGAAGTCAAGCAGATAGAAAGTCTCAGTGTCACAGATGCAGACACACCTCGGCAATAGCAGATTCAATGTCTGTTCCTGATGTCTTTCGATTACTNTTCAAACCGTTTGGTTAATGCTTTTATTTTTAACAGTTTTTCAAACTAGACAAAACTGAAAGTACTAAAGCGGTAAAACTAAAAAGTTTGTAAAAAATGAACTGTACTATGCAGTATTTATTGTTTCCAAGTAGATCGGTAGTTAATGATTATTTGGTGCCAGTAGAATTAAAAGGCTATTTTTTAACTTTTGAAAACTCAAATATTTTTTGAAAAATCAATAAATCGAAATCAAATATAAATCAACAGCATCATAGTTGACATATTTTAATTGTTTTACAAGTGAACAATGATATTTTTTTAACAATTGAAATTATTTTGTTCAAAATTGATAATTTATTAACTTGGTAAGATAAATAACAATAAATTTTTCAAATAAATACTAACTCTAAACTTCTCCTTTTAGAGTAAAATTTTTCATTAATCATATTTATTTTTACAAAAAAACCATCCATCATCGATGAATAAAATTCCGTTAAAAAAATCTACTTCTAGATAACTCACTCACAGTAAAAATACCGCCAGTTTCCAGTGTTTTCTTGACAGGTGGAGCGTGACAATTTAAAATGCAAATTACTTTACTGAATAACATGCACGTAAATTCTGCCATTTCCGTTGTAGTAATAGTCATGAAGAAGTACCTGCTTTCACTAAAAATATTTAATATTTCAAAAGCCTTTAAAAGGCTGAAATGTCTAATTTATTAAAGTGCACTTAAAATATTTACCTAAAGCATTGTCAGTTGTCTGTCTAACTTGTCTACTACACCTGCTGTTGAACTTTGCTTTTGCTACAAAATCTTTTTCTGCAAAAATGTCTTTTAACCCGCTCTCCAAACTAACACACGTCTACTACAAAATGACCAAAGA
>NW_016228921.1:0-1283 GCF_001687245.7 Rhagoletis zephyria | reverse complement strand
TAAGACACTTTTTAGTTATCTCTAAGTACATAATCTGTAAGAAATACTGGATATTTCTAGATTATTTTTAATTTGAATNTTTTTGCCAATCTAGCCGGTCGGCCCAAAAAGTTCTGGCAACACTGCTTCGGAGTAGTGATCTTTTCTTTGTAGAAAGGGTTAGAACTACTTATGCATCTCATGCTCCTATTTTGAGAGCTTTGAAAGAATTTAATTCCATTTCAAATTCTTTGGCTATCGATTTTTCTTCGTCAAAGCTTAGCTTTAAATCATTATTAAATGAATTATTAGCGTAACTCTTAGCTATAAGACACTTTTTAGTTATCTCTAAGTACATAATCTGTAAGAAATACTGAATATTTCTAGATTATTTTTTATTTGAATAAATTTAAATATTTACTAGGGTTGCCAGGAGTTAAAAAAAAAAAAAAAGTTAGACGAGGAATAACTATGAAATAGAAAACAAAAGAATAAGCTGGGTTCAAGTTACGTTGTTCAAGTTGTAAATTTTGAGCAGAGATTTTGAAAGTCGAACTCACTTAATTGGGATGTCCTAAATTCAATTCAATTTCGAGATAACGGTATTTGAAAATTTGATTAAATTTTAACAATCTTATAAATAACTCGCTCAGTTTTGAAGTTATTTTACTAAAATTTTGCACATAACGGTTTTTTAATATTACCTTCATTATCGAAATGGGTGCACTTTAACGTAGCTCCAATGTCTGTTTTTGCGCTATAACTGTAACTTCATATCTGATTAATAGGTTAGAACATAAAAAGGGTTGCCACCTGCTAAAAAAATAAATGCAATTAAGTTAAATACTACAATATGGGTATCAATCGAGATGTTTTTGAAAAGGCTTTATTTCTAAACAACATGTGGGAGGATAACCATCTGTTTTAAAATTAAATTCAACTTTAGTTCAAGGGAATTAGGTAACTGAAATACATATAACAATATTGGTGTGAGACTGAAAAGTTTAATAAGGTTATAGTTTAAAACTATTTTTTACAGGGCTGCCAATTGCTTAAAAATTAATTTCAATGTATATGATAGGTTAAATTAATTTTAACAATATGGATATGGAACACGAGATGGTTTGCCACATGTCAAAACATCTAATTCAATTAATGTCAATGAATTACTACGCTAAGGGTATCATACAAAATGGGCTTTGAAAGGTCTTTTCAATTACATTTAGTAAGACCTGTTTTAGCTACCTGTTTAAAAAACCAAATCAAATCAAAATAACATATGATTAAAAAACACTATACGGAGT
>NW_016228920.1:0-1283 GCF_001687245.7 Rhagoletis zephyria | reverse complement strand
TTCCTTTGTCGCCTACTGAATATTAAATTTGGACTTTTTGACCAAAAACTAGAACACTGAATCCATTGTAACCAAAACTTCCAAAGACACAACACGAATTAAGTTTTACATTCCATATGATAAGCCTCATAGTATTCAAAAAAATTTACCAGCATGCAAAGAATCGCCAGATTTTGCTAATTTGACTAGCGATAGCTTGGAAACTTCAGCATTTAAAGCTCAAACAGTCAACGACGTAGCGTACACGTAGGTTGACGCAGACACGATCTACCTTATGGGATTCGCGTGTTAACGAAAACTCACCACCGCATGGCGGTGACGTTGCCGTTGCTTCTCTCCCTCTTTATCAACAGTAACAGTAACAGCCGCTGGAGTCGAGTTATCATTCAATATTCGTATTTTTGATCCGATTTGACGTATTGGTAAAGATACCGAAAACGTTGGACCAAACGTTTCAATAAAAAATAAATAATAATTTTGGGCGGAACGAACTTCGCCGGGTCTGCTAGTAATAAATAAATATGAAATTTGAGCTTGATTAATACATTTTTAAAAACTTTACGGCAAAAAAACTAAATCAAATCGATTTAATAGTTTTCCAAATATCTCGGGAACGGAGCGAGCAAAAAATTTGAGAAAATCACACATACACACATCCAAATTCTCTATGAAAAGAAATATATTTTATATTTATTTTTTCTTGAAAAATTATTCACATACAAATTTTTTGATAAAAAAAAATAATTTTTGAAAATATGCCATCTCAAAAAAAAATTTTTTGATAAACAAAAAATAATTTTTGAAAATATGCCATCTCAAAAAAAAAAAAATGAAAAAAAAGTCACAATGGCAGCTATGAGTTTTGCGCAATGTTTAAGTATAGCATTACGGGGTGTATTCTACAATAATTTGAGTTATGCATTTGTTTTTTTACACCGAAGTTGAGTCAAAGAGAACATTACAAATTTATAAATTTTTTAAATTTTTTGTTAGAATTTTTTGAGTATGCAGTTTTGTAGCGCATTAAATTTTAGTATCATTAGTATCATAAAGTGCAAGTTTTAAGCTACTGCAAAATTGCGTTAATTTTTAATATTTTTTCATGCTGACGGCTTATGGTAGAAAATGCGCAAAACCATTTTCAAACAAAATTTAAAAAAATTAGCGCCAGTTTTGCAATCGCTTAAAACTCTCACTTTATTATACTAAAATTTAATAAGCTACAAAAAAAAAATATAATCAACAAGTAAGAAAGTCTAAGTTCGGGCGGAGCCGAACATTAA
>NW_016228919.1:0-1283 GCF_001687245.7 Rhagoletis zephyria | reverse complement strand
AAGCTAAAATGACTGGTCCGATTCGGTATCACTGGTGCTATAAGCACAATACCAATGCGACTCATCTCAAACGGCAGTGTGTGAATGCTCCCTTCGACTTAGGGGTTATAGAATAAGAAAAAGCACTGCAGCTAAGATTTTCAGGCCTATGCCTTCCTAAGTTTAATCTAAGGACATATGAACGGGGCAAGGTATATCTGCGAATAAGGTTGCATCTACTACGATATCAAAATGGGCCTATTAATACGACTAATAAGATGATCAAGATAAAGATTACTAAAAAGATTAATACTATGATAAAGATTAAGATTAAAATGAAGAAGTTAAAGATAAAGACTAACATTAATTTTAAGATTTATATTAATATTGTAATTAAGAATAAGGTTAAGTTTAAGATTACAATTAATATTAGGATTAAAATTAATATTTAGATTAAGATTCAGATTGGGATTGGCATTGAGAGAAAGATTAAAATTAAGATTTAGTTGAAGACTAAGGTTGAGATCATGATAAAAGATTAAAATTAAGATTAGGATTAAGATAAATAATAAGACTAAGACTAAGATTGAGATTAAAATTGAGTATAAGTTTAAGATTAAGACTAAGATTAAAATTGAGATTAAGATTAAGATTAAGATCACAATTAAAACAGTGATTGAGATTAAGAAAGGATTAAGATTTAGACTAAAATCGGGATTAAGTTTAAAATTAAGATTCTGATAAATTTTCTTACATGCAACAAACAACAATTGTTTCTTTTATCCGACTCCATTATCAAAACAGATTACCATCCAAATTCTAACAAAAAATCAAAGTCAAGCTCAGTCATTCATTTTGAAGAAGAATGGATGATGCACCGTTTTAAATACAGACCTCTGACGTGCACCTATTTTTGTATATATGTATAGTTAACTACAGCATTCACTTACATTGCAATATTTCTGTAGAAAGTAAATCCGCTGGATTTTCATGTTCGCACAAGAACAGATAAAATTTATCTTTGAGACGTAGATCAGCGTTACGTGTTGCATAGTAACGGGCATGCAGGAAACGCACATTGCCCGGTAGAATGGTGATGAAGCCCTGCAACAACACGCATTTAGCGAAATACCAAAAATAAATATAAAAGTAAAGAAAACAAAAACGCGGTTTCCAAATATGTACTGTACGTTTGCATGCAAGCTGAAGTAACGTATGTATGTATGTACGCATGTATAATTTTATCAGAAAGGCTATAAATGCGTAATTGGTGACTGAATGTTACAGCCGAGCATATTTTATTA
>NW_016228918.1:0-1283 GCF_001687245.7 Rhagoletis zephyria | reverse complement strand
CCATAGAGCGATTTCTTAGAGGCTCGTATATAAGACCGGCTTCACTGAAAAATTGCCACTTGGCGGTGAAGCGGTCAAATATTTGCGGGCCAGATCTGCCAATCGAGGGGATTTTCACCGAGAATAGCTTGTTTTTCTTTAAGATCTCATTTTTACATTTTTAATGCCTCCAGATTCTACATTCTACAAGTCTTCGCTGGAGGAATCTAAAATTATTTCTAAGTTGCTTATAAGACTTTTAGCAATACTTGTTGAAGGCCCATCAATATTGCTTGGTATACCACTTAACCGTTTAGCGCCTGAACCTAAAAGGCGGTTATTGACCGCACCCTGCTTAAACGGACTCAGAGCTATTTCAATAACAATATTAGAATGGACTCACAGCGCATGTACACATTCGCATNTCGAATGCGAATGTGTAAAATGATGCGAATCATTCGCATAACGAATGCGAATGCAAATATTCGCAACATCCTTGGTATATACATATGTATGTATTTTCCATTTCTTGATTGCTACAATGAATAGCTTTTTCATTGCCTCCCACAACCTCCCATTGCCACTCGTCTAGTCAAAGTTTTACTTTTCGTTCATGTTTCTCTTACTATTTTATTACAATAATTTCCATAATCCATTAACAGAATTGCGTGTGTGCACTTTTGTCTTCCCTGCCAACTTTTAATTCAATCAAAATGCTAGTCTGTGACCATGATGCCGTCATTCGCCATCGTCGCCTATTGCATTTTTTCTAAACTTGGCCTTGACGTGTGCAAGAAAAAAGCACATAATAATATTAGTTGCTCCATTTTAAACTGGGTCAACATACGTCGACTTTTGTACCTCAACCTTCATCTTGGCTGTTTCTGCTGCTGCTGCTGCTGATGATGATTCACTTGCATACAACCTGCTATAGTACATATGTATGTATATCCTTAGCGGCGCCATTGACGCCATTATTTCCTAGAAAACGGAACTTGTGTGGGTGGTTGATTGGGTGTGATTTTGTTCCTTCCATTGAAATGTCAGAACTCCCGAAGAATGCAACTGAACATTATCCCATGGTGATGCTGGACGTTTTAGTTGGCAACTGGACTTCCAAACGTTTGTGCTTAGCAATATGCTGTTTGCCTATGTTTGTATGAACGTATGTATGTACTTGCGCATATGTACATACATACAAGCATGTACATACATATGCACCCGTGTGTAATGTGTTTACGTAAGTACAATCGATAATACCCACCATGCAAAACATGAAAAATAGGCAACAATCGTCAATGGCA
>NW_016228917.1:0-1283 GCF_001687245.7 Rhagoletis zephyria | reverse complement strand
ATTGCCATTGAGTTATAATTACTCTTTGATCTTAAAAAATGGTAAAAAAGTGTGTTTTTCCAAAAAAAGGTGCCAAAAAAAAACCTATATTTTTTACACTGAGACGAGAATAATGATTCCAATGTTTAAAAAACGAAAAAAAGATATAATCCCCTAAAAATAAAAAATTCATTAGTACGTTGTAGTGATATTCAAGGCCTTTAATTTCAGCTATTGTAGAAGTCTCTTGGCCCTTTGAGGGCCACATTAAACCGATTTTAAAGCCAAACTTCGAAACTGTTGTATTAGTTTTTACTCTGGAATTTAAAATCAAATATCGAATGAAATTTCGAAGTTTAACCTAAATTTTGTTGTAATTTGGCTCGCAGCGGGCCCAGAGACCTACCTCTACAATGGCCCAAATTGAATAGCACTACAACAAACTTGTTGTTCGACAAGGAAAAGGATGCACAGCTGCAAGCAAATCGTAACAAAATGCAATTATTAATGAAGTTTTTAAATTGAGCGGTTTACATTTTTATTCGCTTTTTAAACAGTGGGCCCGAGTTTTTTCATCTCGAAATCCATAAGTGTTGTAGTATCGATGAAAAATTTTACTTTCAGAGGACTCCCTGAAAAGTTAATTTTGAGGAAAACTTTAGAGAGAATCAATGCTATGTATATACAGGGTATCCCTGACTTGGTGATTCATATTTTTTCGTTTTCCAATCAAAAAATTTTCGTCCATTTTAGAACTCAGGAACGAGTTGAAGCTCGAAGGCCATTTATTGGTTGAAGAAGGCACTTCCGAGAAAAAAGTTTCAAACAAAAAATACGCACTTTTATCCTAAGAATCCGAATCAGGAGTAAAAACATGTATGTCTAATATAAAAAAAAAAGAAAATACTTCCGGTCAGTTTAACCCACTTCCGGTGTACCACCAAAACATAGAGCATCTCCGATTTACTAGGGCACAGTTTTGCGCTTTTCATTAAAAAACATTTCTTTCCATAGACAGATGGCCTAGGACGCCCTGTATACATCTCACTTTATACAGATCCTGAAAAACGTATCTTCAGATGCAATTTTGCCCGATACTACTTCCAAATCTTGTAAGACCCACGGCTATTGGCAAGAAGCCTCCAGCAAATCAAGGACAAAATAAATACGTAAATATATTTATCAGTATGTTTACACTTGTAATTTATACTTTGTGTGCGATTTGTTTGCCAGCAATCGACAGATCATGCAACGGTTGAGCTTGCGTGCAACGGCTCGGAATTGCATATCTCAAAACTGTCTGA
>NW_016228916.1:588-1283 GCF_001687245.7 Rhagoletis zephyria | reverse complement strand
AACTTGCCCTCTTTTGTTGAGATAGGACGACTTTGTAACACACGTTTTGCACGCAAATCTTTAAATGCAGTATCAAAGTCTGGCATTTGACAAACCCGGCATAGATGTTAACAAAAAAAAATTTTGATTTATTTAAATTATGGCAAAAAGATGTTGGATTTTGTACGCAACTATAGGCACAGTAAAATTTTCACAATTGGCATTCAATCGGCATTAATCTTTGTTTTTAAAAAAAAAAGTTGTAAACGTGGCAATCTGATGGCACGGCCTGGTTTATAAGAAAAACATGTATCGATGAGTTTGATTTTATACAAAATTTCAAAAAAAAGTTTCCAGCACTCACTCGGCGAAGCACAGAAAAAAAATGTTTGTTTGATAATATCAAAATTTNTTGCGTGGAAACATTTTACACGCTAGTGTAATTCGAAAATGTAAGAAAAATCATGTATGAAGGTCAGAAAAACTTTAAGTTATAGAACACTTGAAAAAGGAAAGTTGGTTTGATACCAATAATTTGCACGCGACTGCAGTTCTGAAATACCATTAGAAACAGTAACACAAGTATGTACATATGTATATGATAAAGTATATATTGACAATTTTAATTATGTAACTGTATGTTAGTATGTACATAAGTATATATAAGGAAACATTTTTTGTTGTATTCAAATTTAGTGTACAGTTGTATTTAATTT
>NW_016228916.1:0-515 GCF_001687245.7 Rhagoletis zephyria | reverse complement strand
GTTTTATTGTTCTTTTGCCACTCATGTGTTTTCTAGCACTTTTGCAAAGTTTAGTTTTTTTTTTAAATTTGGTACGACCGCTTTTTATTGGGTTTTTGAATGTTTAATATTTTTTTTTTATTTTTGTGTTTTTTTTTTTTTTACACATCTATATGCACATTTATGTATGTATGCGCACTGCAAGTTTTTAGTTAGTTTAATATAAGTTCATTTTCGTTGTTTTTTTCACATCTGTATGCACTTGTATGTATGTTTTCCGTTTTTTTTGTACTTCAACCTTTTATTTTGGATTTTCGTAGTTTTTTAGAATTTTTTTTGTGTTTTTGTAATAATTTTCAAAGTTTTTGATTTAGTTAACCGCCACCGTACAGTTGTTGGTAATGATTTTTGGTCTCGAAATTAAGTTCAGTTCATTTCACGCCTTTTTTTGTATTTTAATTTTTCCAATGTTTTAACTTTTAGTTATTGTAGGTGGCCGCCGTTTAATGGGACGGACCCACGGTCGCCATGTCGAG
>NW_016228915.1:0-1283 GCF_001687245.7 Rhagoletis zephyria | reverse complement strand
TTGCAAATATAGGAAAAGGAAAAAATTTGTTGCTCAACATTTTTTTTTTAATAATTTGCTAATAATCTGAACGATTTTCATCATATTATTATTATCATAAATCAGTAACAGCAAGTCTCGCCTTCAATTTGGTAGTTATTACGTACCAATCGAGTAGCATTTAAAGTAAAGTTATATCTAAAGACCTAATTGGATCTCCAGTTTTTTTTTCAAAATAAATTTCTCTTCAACTGTGTAAGTAAATTTCAATTGAGAGAACAGGATTACAGAAAAAGTGCCATGGAGTGACTTTTTTCGTTAAGTTTCGTTTTCTAAATGATGCAAAACAATATCGTCCCATTGGAGTAGCCTCAAACGGATTTACCAGGATATATTAAACACTATTGCATTAACCTACAGTCGCTTTTTCACATAATGGAATTAACTAAAATATTTATGTATTTCTAAACATTTATTGCACGTCCCCTACTTTCATATAACGGCAAATTTAGAAATCGCAAAAAATGTGCTTCTTCGGTGACTAATGAAGCCATTCTGCACCAAATACAAAATCGACCCAGCCTAGTAGACACCATATAACAGCGTGCAACAGTCAATTTTACCCGCACAAAAATAAACATACTCACGAAATAAGGGGAAAAATTTAATACAACTGCGTTTTTAGTTTTTCTCTCTGACGTCAGAATTTTTTTTACAAGGACTTTGAAATTTCAAGGATTGATAAATTAAGAAATTATTTAAAAAATTTTATGCAGTGTAGAATAACCATACAGGTGTCATAAAAGGAAAATTCTGATCAATTGAAAAGAAAATAAATGGTTTGATACACAACTCCCAAAAGGGTGTTGAATTTGTCCTTCTAACTTTATTAATAGGTATAGCATAAGAAAACACTGGATCACAAATTTGTGTTTTTTGTTGTTGTACGAATGTCCCTATCTATCCCCCCCCGCCGATTCCGAAAATCGAGTTAATTTTATATTCTATGGATAGGTTTTTGAGATNCACGTAAGACATTGTCAGACAGCAGCTGCGGCGTGGAATAAATTGAAGGATGTTCATCAGCCTGGAGGTCCTGCAAGAAAGGTTACACTGTTTCGACAATTATTGTGTCAAAGTTTTTCAGAAGACGGTAAGATTTCAAACCACATAACGGAATTTTGTGAAATTAACGAGAGGTTGGCTGAAATAGGAGTATTTATTCCAGAGGAGGTTTCAGTCATAATTTTGTTTTCAAGTCTGCCGAAATCCTATGAAAACTTCGTAGTAGCTATTGAATCGCG
>NW_016228914.1:0-1283 GCF_001687245.7 Rhagoletis zephyria | reverse complement strand
AGAATTTTACTTGAGACGGCGCTAAACTTCTTCTCCAAAGCGCGTTCGATGGGTTGTATAACTTCATTGGTAAATAGTTCGAAGTTTTGATTGATAGTCTCATTTATAATATCGCCTAGCGTTTTATCATTGCCGAATAGATTCTGCAAATGTACGTTTCCACTGCCTGTGCGAATCTTGACAACTAATTCTTTTAGGCCAATCAGTTCAACATCGTTCACCGTTGTAACGTTGAAGATAACCTTCACGAAGGCATAAAAATTGGCTATAAAAATTAAAAAATGCGAATCAAGTTATAACTCAACTGGGAATAGAAGACACTATGAAAATTTTAAATTTATATATGTATGCATCTCCTCCTAACTTACTGAAATTTCCAGTGAACGGGCCGTTACCCCGCAACGTTAAACCCAATAATTGTCCATTAATATTGTAGTTGCCTTCGCCGTGCAGATACGGCAAAATCAGTTCAAAATCGAACCTTCTGGCATCATCAGATGCTCTAAAATATATCAGAGTAATTAATATCAGAAATTTCCAGTCTCTGGCGAAGAACTACCTAATTTTTTTGATTTCAAAATTTGACGATCCGTAAACGTTGAGTTTTTTTACTTTAACGTTAATTCCATTGGCGCCACCTTCCAATATATTCAAATCACCGATATACAGTGGTTCCATAGCCGGAACACCCAATTCCTCAATACCATCAGCCAAATGCGGTCGTATAGAATGCACTGTTTCCTTGACACATTCCGCTATCTTTGGATCATTTCGATGGCAGATTTGGATGTAATCAGCTGTAAGTACATATATGTGGTTTTGAAAAGTTTAGGTTTTATAAAACAAAGATAATGACAATTTGCTAAAAGTGCTCTTACGCATTGTTGCAGCATTTATAGGGCATAGGAAAGCGAAAATAATTGCAAATGTCAGGAGCAAGACTTTTGGTTCCATTGTTGAGAAGTGTGTCCTGAAAGAAAGTTCAGGTAAAAAAAAAGAAATAAAGGTTAGATTGTATAAATACTCTATTACAATTAAATTGCTGTTCCATATAATAAAAGTGTTTTCACCTCAAGATTTTAACTTTGTTAACGAGAAATATACTTTAAACTTTCTTCCTAATAAAAAAAAATTGCAAACATATTTATTTATTTTTTTGCCAGATTCCTAATTGTTTCAACATACTCTGTATACCTACATAGGTATTTAAAACAACGACAAACTGTTAGCCTATATAAGCTTTATAGCTTTTGTTCTAGCTGACAATGACACTGATTCAAAAC
>NW_016228913.1:0-1283 GCF_001687245.7 Rhagoletis zephyria | reverse complement strand
ATGGTCATTTGGTTAAATATTTGCTTTGTTTTTCAAGTTTAATTTTTTTGATTTTTTGTTTTATAAAAATATTTTTAGTCTGAATTTTTAGAAAAATGATGGGGTCATGGGGTGACTCCGCACGCGGGCATACATACGTTGGACACATCTGAGTTTATCCTACTCAGGTTGGGGTTTAATTTGTTGGGAATATCCAGAGCGGAGTTTTGCTAGAATGATCCGAGTCTCCCGAGGCAGACAAAGTTCTGTCTCGTCCAAGTCGGGTGATTGTGTTCCGAAAACTGCATACACAGGACGGCAATTGTTGCACATTGAAACCGACGTCTTGTGAATGAGGTTTATGGCCTGTCGGTACGTTGTCGGGTCCAGTAGTTCTTTTATGAATATATGGATCTCGTCGGTCGTTTCTTATAGATGCCTTTTGATGTGCCTTGGCAAGGACTCGACCACAAGCAGATGTCTGTACGGGTGTCCATGTCGGGGGCACCTAACTGCATGGATCTGCTTGCACAGCATGGTACTGTACTTCTTGACGAGGAGCATTTGGACCTCGTCAAGTAGGCGGTCTTCTGACGACATCAAAAGATATCCCGTGGCTGTCGGTAGTGCCGTGTTTTGGCAGTTGGTAGAATTTAGTTTACTGTTTTATCAGGAACATTACTTGTTTCATTTTTATTAATTATTCGAGTAATTAATAAAATAATTTACTCGTCATTCGAAAAATTTTTCTTTGAATAAACTTAATTATTTATAGTTTACGAATATCGTCTTTCGAATAAATTTTGTCCAACTCTGTGGTACGCTAGGGTGATAAGAACTGAGAACTGAACTTGAAAAAAAAATAGCCTCGAAACAAAAACATCGATATATCATACTTTTTGATTCGACATGCCGAAGATATGACGAAAAATTTAAAAAAGGGGTCAAAATAAACTGTTAACCGAACCGAAATTTTCTAAATATTTGATTTGAACCGAGAACCGAACCACATTTTATAAAGGTCTTTTCTAGCAATTTTTAATAGAAAAATTTTCGCCACTTTTTATTTATACTTTCGTTAAATATGGTAATGGCATGTTTGTTTACTAACTGACCATTTTTTTCTGTTTCTGTAGTTTGCGGTTGCTGGGTTGTCAAGCATATACTTAAAAAATAATAATAATTAGGCTAAGCACATAAAATCAGAGAAATTGTTTGCAATAGTTTAGCTACTTTCAAATTTCCTCAACAACAGTAACCAAAAGCAAAAGCTTCCTGTGTGCGTAAGAACCTACGTATATTTG
>NW_016228912.1:0-1283 GCF_001687245.7 Rhagoletis zephyria | reverse complement strand
ACCCAGAACTAGCAAAAAATCTAATGAGACCGTTTATTCCTAGAAACTTCGTTGAGACGATGGGAGTTGCACGCCAAATCCCCACGTCTTTTTCGGAGGAAGAAATATTAAAAAACATCAAATCTGAAATAAAAGTAACCTCTGTTACGAGAATAACAAGACGTGATCCAGACAATAGGGACAAATTTTTACCAACGTTAACGGTTAAAATAAGTTTCCAAGGCAACGATTTGCCGGAAACGGTTGAGCTTTTTTATGTAAAACTAAAGATCTCGCACTATATACCAAGAGTACGGCAATGTTTCAATTGTGGAAGGTTGGGACATACCAAGCTCGGCTGTAAAGCAAAGAACAGATGTGTATTATGTGGCAAAGAGGAGGGCTGCAGCAGCAANATAAAAGTAACCTCTGTTACGAGAATAACAAGACGTGATCCAGACAATAGGGACAAATTTTTACCAACGTTAACGGTTAAAATAAGTTTCCAAGGCAACGATTTGCCGGAAACGGTTGAGCTTTTTTATGTAAAACTAAAGATCTCGCACTATATACCAAGAGTACGGCAATGTTTCAATTGTGGAAGGTTGGGACATACCAAGCTCGGCTGTAAAGCAAAGAACAGATGTGTGTTATGTGGCAAAGAGGAGGGCTGCAGCAGCNACCTCTGTTACGAGAATAACAAGACGTGATCCAGACAATAGGGACAAATTTTTACCAACGTTAACGGTTAAAATAAGTTTCCAAGGCAACGATTTGCCGGAAACGGTTGAGCTTTTTTATGTAAAACTAAAGATCTCGCACTATATACCAAGAGTACGGCAATGTTTCAATTGTGGAAGGTTGGGACATACCAAGCTCGGCTGTAAAGCAAAGAACAGATGTGTATTATGTGGCAAAGAGGAGGGCTGCAGCAGCAAATGCATGACCAACAACAACAGCTGTATTTTATGTGGCGAAGAAGGGCACAACTCGCTCAACAACAAGGCGTGCAAAAGATGGCAGAAGGAGGAGAAAATTTTAGAAGTCATGACAATCAAAAAAATTTCAAAACGAGAAGCCATGGAAGTCTATAGCTTCAACACAAACAATCAGTTTTCAATTCTGGACAACTATGACGAAGCCTTCCCACCGATTAAGCCCAACAACACGGGGACGATAGATAAAGATCGCGTAATAAATCGGAAGCTGACTACAACCAAATACAGTTATGTTACTAAAAGAGCAACCAATGACTCAGCCACAAACACTGGTAATCCCAAAAGCCTGAGACAAAAAAGTGAAAC
>NW_016228911.1:0-1283 GCF_001687245.7 Rhagoletis zephyria | reverse complement strand
AAGTCTTTATAGGTTGTCACAATTTTTTAACTACGTAGATAAGCGTGTTAGGCCGTTTAACGGTGTTGTGTGCGTCTTAAATGAGACAAACATAATCCACCTGCGTTGCATAAGGCGTTTAATATTCATTTCCATTTTTAATTTCTATGCTTATTTTTGGGTTGAGCAAGGCGCAGTGAAATTAATTTTTTATATTACCACTGATTTTTTTTTCTCAGTTGCATGGCTACTGTTCTCCGGTGCAGCAATGTGAGGCTTTGATAAGCATCTGTGATTTTGTCTATCGCGCAATGGGAAGTACGCGCACAGCCTACTGTTGATAGAATTTGAAATTAGTTGTTGTAAAATTAGTAAAACTTTAAATTGCTCAGTCGTAAAAATTATATCTGTAATCAAGTGACATGAAAAACAGGTGGCGTAATGGTTCAATAAATTATAAACTTTAGGAGTATAACAAACTGAAATTATCAAAATTCATGATTATGAAGCTTTAGCGTAAAATCGCAGGGATTTTAAGCGAGAAAAGAAAATGTTTTAATGGCTGTCTGTAGCTCTCAAACAAAAAAAAATCTCACATGCTTACTTCTTAAAGAAAAATTTCAGCAACAGAAAAGTACTTTTTCAAACAACAGAAATGATGGAAAATATTCCTTGAGGTTTTTCTCGAGACTGCAGACAGCACTTAAGCAAGATTTTCGTGCTAGATCNAGGGCTGGCATAGAGGTAAACCAAGGGCCATAAATATAGACCTTCTGCCTATGCCAGAGATGATGGCATGCAAACTCCTTCTCGGTCAAATGCAACACTTGCGACGGAAAGCGAAAGCTGCCAAAGCCATAGGACTGGACGAAATTTACATGCCGATGCTGAAAAATTGGCAGAGCATAGGATCCAATTCTGGAACCTTGATGCCGATATTAAAATCGAGTTGTTAGCAAGGAATAGACGGGGCTTTCGCATAGAGGTGCTCCTTCAGTGGACACAAGTTGTCAACGAACTCCCAAAAAATCTAGGCAATGAATTTAATGTATCTTACTATCATGACCTTGTCTTCTATGCCTTAGCTATTCTAAATCTAACAGCAGGTTATTTTGAATTAAAATGTTGAATGGTATGCTTTGAAAGCTTGTAAATAAACCCATTAAAGTTCACCATTATTCGATTTCACAAATAAGAAAGGTTACCTGATAAAACTAAAATTACCTGGTACGTAGAATAAAAAGTCACAATACAAAAAAGATGCAACTGAATCTCGCATGCAGCATCTAGAGCAGTAGACCTAT
>NW_016228910.1:0-1283 GCF_001687245.7 Rhagoletis zephyria | reverse complement strand
CTGTACTCGAAACTTAGCTTGTCTACAGATTTGTCAACTTGCCATAGTAGTTGCTCTATATTTCTCCTCGTAAGAGAGGACATTTCGCCAATTATTTTCATTCTTTTCTAACTCGCAGTAAAGATTCGCGAGTGCTGCTGAAAAGATTATAGCTTTCATCGACATTTCTGACTATTTAATGGCTTAAACGACGTCAACCAAGCCCCGACAGATCCACAGCGTTGGTAAAGAAGAGCGAGTCAATAAGCTTCAAGTGTAGGGAGCTACTTTGGCCGTCCCCGTTCTACCCTGGGCCAGAAGAACGTTGCGATTGCGCATGTCCTACTCTTCGTCCTGTCCATCTGTCCATAGATTGAACCGGCGGACCTACATAAATTCGGGGCATAAATATTTAAATACCAAATACCAAATACTTCCCTTAAGCTTCGCCCCATCCGTTCCGTCTGCTAGCCACCTTGCTCCACCCAATTTTTGGGTAGGCGGTTTTTTATATTTACATGTGGAATTCATAAATCTGGCGTAAATTATTGGATTTTTTTACGAATAATAAATTTTTGTTTATATGGATAAAACTGCAAAGTGTGTGTGTTTTTTTAGCCACATAAGATATTATACCAAAAATTGTATGGGGTATAAAACTGCGTACCCAAAAATGTTCGTAATTCATATTTCGAAATTTCGAACTAGTTTTGTTGAATTTGTCGAAATTTTTTTATAAAGTTTGAAACTGCGGTTGTTTTTTGTTAAAGCATGAACAATCTATACATATAATAAAATTCTAGTACGGCGATTACAAGCCAAATCAAAATTTTTTAGAATTTTTGCCTGCCTGTATGTTTGTACGCGCATCACTCGAACACTAGTGCATAGAATTGAATGCAGTTTCAACGATATATTGCTGGAGGTCTAACTTAAAATATAGAAAAAAATGGAGAGTTGCCACCTGTTTGAAAATTGCAGTTTAAGTAAATTGATGAGATAAAGTAAATATTGCAACATGGCTGTCAAAAGAAAGATGTTAAGAAGGCCGAAAACATTTTTGAGGAGGGCTGCCACCTTTTTGAAAAATTTGATTTAACTAAATTGATAAAGCACGCCTCGTATTTGCTAGTATTTTAATAAAAAAAAAATATAAAAAATTTAGCTTGAAAATAAATCCACATGTGAACACATGTATAAGTCACTGTATATTTAGCTACATATATACAAATGTATAAATAGATTTTATATTTTCTACAACAATTAATTTTATTTGCTTTTTGCTTCTAACTATTCCATTCTGT
>NW_016228909.1:0-1283 GCF_001687245.7 Rhagoletis zephyria | reverse complement strand
CATTTAAGACTTCATTCAAGAGCCAGTGGCTTTAATTTTCAATCGTGACATCAGAAAAGAATTTTCATAAACAATAAATTATGATCAAGGTGGCTATAAGAGAATTGCCAGGAGAAAATTTTCTTAAGAAATCAGTAAAGCACTATTCAAATACGGGTTTGCAATGGGATTATGCATCTTTTCATCCGCACCGCTCATAGGAAAATCGTACTTGCTGCCCATGCAGTTAGTTATCCCAGTCGGTCATAGTATCTGATAGCAAGTTTCCGAGTTGTTCGTCTTCGAGTGCAGACAAAAGTTACCGTGATAGACAGCAACTCTACACACTCTTTATGGTATACAAGTAAGTTTTGAAAGGTTGTTCTCATGATTTTGATTTTGCCCATCGCCAAAAAATCCAAAGTAAGACACACTCTTCAAATTGCCTGACTATTTAGCAATATTCCATACATATTGGCACCGACAATTGTCACAGCAATGGTATTCTAGAGATGCCCACCAACGCAAGCTGCAATAATACACAAGAGCTACCAGCATACAGAAGCAATGTAATTTTTATGAATATGTCCATATTAGGCTGGATCAGTTCCTATACGAAAGAAACAAATTATTACATACAGTGAAAATCGCAGAGAATTTTTTTCATTTCTTGAAAATATTTTGTTTTATTTAAATTTCATTAATTTTTATTAAAAATATAATTCACAAAACACAAAATNAATTTTTTTTTTTTTTTTTTTTTTTTAATTGTTACAAAGTTCGAAAATTTGAGTTTTATGAATATTACTATAGTGTGAACTATATTGTAATTAAGAATTTATAAAATTTTTATAAAACGAAATATCAAAAAAAGTTTATGTACGATTTTCACTGACACTCACTGTAGTTTAAGAGCTTACTTTGACAGCATTTTACTGTCACATAAACTTACGGCTTAGCCGAGTTGGACACCTTTTTTTGCAGAAGTACACTCGGAGGCATGATAGATAAAAACATCACAAGGTAAATTCATTCTCTCAATTCGTCGGCCATGATTTTTTTCTGACGTTTGCCAGCATTTTAAAATCATATAAAATTGAAAATAAAAAAAATAATTGTTCACAATTGTTGTTGCATGAGATTGTAAATGGGAATGTGTGTGAGTTTGAGTTTTGAATTTTTAAATTATTATTTTTGGCAAACGTCAGACTGCCTCTTAATGGTTTTACCGTGTCATGTTTTTATCATGCTCGGAGGTTTTCCCTTGCCAGTCGAGGGGCGATTGTTACTAAAAAAAAAAAAAA
>NW_016228908.1:0-1283 GCF_001687245.7 Rhagoletis zephyria | reverse complement strand
TTAAAGCTGAATAACGGTAAATTGCATATATCTCAAAAAGTTATCCATAGAAAAAAAAAAAAAAAGATCTCGATTTTCGGAATCACCGAGGAATTCTTCTTAGAAATTGGATAGTGGATCCATAGAACATTTTTGCTGTAAACCAGTGTCAGGTCTTAAAAAAATTTTTATGTAGTTTTCGAATAAATAATTGCATCTGTTCGCGCGACTTTGCAAATATATATAACTTTCGATTTTCTATTTTTAGATATTCAACTTCTTTTTGCGTAATTTCGCGAAAATAATTTTTCGAACAATGGAAAAATCACACCAAACATTGGGAGAAAAGTGAATATTTACACCTATGTAATCTTTTAGTTAAACCTTTGTTTTCTGAAAGTGGAAAGCAAGATACCAAAATTAACCAAAATTCCTTTACATTTATTTACTTGGCCCACATTTTTAACGAGTTGTCGACGTTGTAGTGATCCACTCTTCGCCATATTTTATATTTAGGATTTTCTAATAAAAGGGAGAGCACAAACTNCATAGCACATGTCAAATTTCAGCGAAATATAGTCGAAACATTGTACGTTGTCGGGTCCACTGGTTGGTCGATGTATGTATGTTTAGACCGCGTCCATGTTTACCATTAGGTGCCCTCTGATGTGCCTGGGCGGAGGCTCCTCCACGAGCCACGAGGGTCTCTTGCGGTGTTCACGTCTGTGGCGCACCAACAGAAAGCGCTTGCTAAGCATTTCGGCCTCGCTGGGCGGGTGGTGCTCAGGCGATATCGTAAGGCATTCTGTCTGTGTCTGAACAGAGTTAACTATATACATAGACATACCTACATGCTCAAGTACACATGCACTTACATATATCTACTAGATTGACATCAATTTGTCGCATTATTGATCAAACAAATTCTCAAAGGAAAAAAATTCCAAAGCAAATACACTAATAAAACCAACTCACAAGAAGGAACTAAATAAAAGTTAACAATTGTTTGCGGCGAAACTAAAATAATGTTGAAATTTCAAAATCCAAACGTCAACAAAGTTTGAAGTTATTGCAAAAATAATGAATTAATTGTGCAATTTCGCTTTTAATGGCCAAAGTTTGAAAAGTGCGAGTTCAACAGTTTCGTTTTAATTACAACCTACTTTTCGTTTTTTATTTATGTATAGACATGAGTACGTACATATGTATATAAAACAAATATGTACATATACATATTGTAAGGGTGTATGTGCACGTTTTTTGTAAATTAATTGCAATTGCAATCAACCGTTCAATTTAGCCTC
>NW_016228907.1:0-1283 GCF_001687245.7 Rhagoletis zephyria | reverse complement strand
AAAAAATGTTAACAAGCCACAATAACATTGACAAATACCCTATTATATTATTTATAACGCATTTAATGCATTACCACTTTTCCGACTGGGTTATTATGCAGTAAAATACTCATATAATACGCGAAGGAATTATTTGTTAACGTAATCGGATCTGCAACATTCGTTCGATTTTTAATAAATGAGGTGTCCAATTAAAGCGTTTGTCCAGTAGATAAGTAATTTCTTAAGTAAATATAATTTTTATTTATTACGACGTCTCACAGTATTTCGATTTTGTGCAGGCAGGTGGAAAAAGTCATGGTGATAGCCGTTAAAAAAAAAAAAAAAACCTGTTGGGCTTTGTGAGGGAAAAATAAAACTCATTAATACAAAATTTCAAGATATTTACTTACCCCGCTTGCGTTTGGGGCTGAACCCATAAAAGCACTGCCATGACTTCTTTAAGGGTCATGGATTATTCATGTGAAGATATTTCCTATTTTGCTCTCTTGTTTTCAAATAATTAACTTGGAAATGTAGATGTTAAAGATTATTAGTAAAAAAGTCTTAGCACCCGTTCGTAAGGTCTTGAAATGAGACGCATGTTCGTGAGAGAGGCGGCCGTCATCACCTCAATTGGACTCGAATCGCTCCTGTGAGTTGATCCTATTACTCTTAGGGAAGAGCTCAGGAAGGAGAGGAACGCACTAAGGGACCTAAATTGGCGTGGCTTAGTAGGACTGCGCCAGTATGCTGGGAGGGTACAACAGTAAAAGATTTCAAAACTTGATTAGCCTCCTAAAGAAGAAGCTTAGAATACTAACAGGTATCCTTACAGGGCACTGGCGACTATAAAGGCATCTGTATAGGCTAGGCATATGGTCAAATGACCTATGTAGGTTCTTCGAATTGACAGGGGGATGCCACTATATATACTTATTGAGTGTGATGCCATCTGCAGGAGACGTGATAAAAGACTAGGCTCCATGTGGCCATAGCTTGAGCACATTCACTCACTACCCCCGAAGGCTCTGCTGCTGTTCTTGAGCGATGTAGGCTTAGAGGAAGTGTTATGAAGAGGAGAGGGCACAATAGATCACTAGGTTATTTTAATATCTATCTAATATATCTATATATCTATGTAATTTTTAAGTAAAGCCTTTGTTTGCTGAGGGTGGAAAGTAGAAAAGTAAAATTAACCAAAATTTCATCACATCTAATTATTTCGGCGGAAATCATCGACCAAGAAAAAGCTAAGTCTATAAGAAAATGGCAAAAGCGCTACCGATCTAGGCAAGCTTCTC
>NW_016228906.1:0-1283 GCF_001687245.7 Rhagoletis zephyria | reverse complement strand
CTTATAGCTCAACAAGCCACCGACGTAAAACCGTAGACCGTGTCAGCTGACACGACCTATCTTATGGAATTCTCGTATTAACGAAAACTCACCACCGCTTGACGGTGACGTTGTCGTTGTTTCTCTCACTCACTCTATCAACAGCAATTGTATATGTTGGTCCGGACGGCAGATACGGACGGGCGCTCCGTCGGTGGCTGGTTGAGCTATTAGCTGTTTCTCATTGAGTAGAAGTAAAAAGCCTGACATTTTGCCCTAAAGTTGGATATACATATGTACACATGTATATATATGTATGTACATATGTACATATATATTTGTAAGTGCCCTCTTTATAGGTATGTATATATGTATGTAGCTGTGAAAAACACGGACTAACTAAACAGCGTGAAATTGATGTTCTATTAAAATTCAATTGAAATACAGTATATTTTGCTTTGCTGCCTCTATGCTTAAGTGCACATTTAAGATACCTACCCCAAAATGCGCATCAGAGGCATTATTTTTAACATTTATAAGGAAACTGCTCCGATAGATGCATTTAGCATACCTGCACATTGGCGATACCTGCCTTAAAAAATATGCGACTAGTATCAATTATCAAAGAAAGTATTACGTTTACCTGCACTGGCCCTACAATTACCTATTTTTACAACTTTTTATTTATNGATACTATTCGGTAAAAATTTCGCTTGCAGTAATTTCTACGTGGTAAGTACTTCTCCATTCTTTGCTTTCATAGGGACTTGGATACCTTCCCCATTGAAGTAGTAAAGAAAATTCGCTTAAGTGCCTTTTTCGGTTAAGTGCACAAGTTTTTCGTGCAAAGAAGGATGTGCAGCTAAGCAAAATATACTGTACATACATACATCCCAATAAACATTTTTGTTAAATCTGAATTTGAGATGCATTTGAGAATCTTTTTCAAAACTTAAACGTTACTTCTAAGATGCATCAAAAATAACCGTTGATAACGTTCTCAAACTAAAATGCACATTTTTAGTATGGAATTTTCCTTTGTTTTCGAATAAGGAAATATTGAATTCTCAACTTTTTTAAAACGTGAGAGAAGCGGAACGAGACGAAATCCAGTTACTCTCATTGAAATGTTTGTACAGTGTTGCCAATGATGCATGTAAAATAATCACACAGTTTTTATAGAAAAACAATTTCTTTTTTTGGATTTATTGCATTTACAATAGAGCATAAGCCTCTTTATCATACATACACATAAATCAGTTTTTATACCTTTCATGAGCATGAAATGGTATTATAACTTTGGT
>NW_016228905.1:0-1283 GCF_001687245.7 Rhagoletis zephyria | reverse complement strand
ACTTTCTTCCTCTCTATCTTTGTCTCCATCGCTTTTAATGTTTATGTTTCTGTTTATGTTTATCTTCGCCTTCATGTTCATGTTCAAGTTTATGTTCCANACCACAATATAACATCGCACATTCTTCAGTTGTATTTCCTTTTTATCCCTATCACTTTCTTCCTCTCTATCTTTGTCTCCATCGCTTTTAATGTTTATGTTTCTGTTTATGTTTATCTTCGCCTTCATGTTCATGTTCAAGTTTATGTTCCAGTTCATGTTCATGTTCAAGTTCATGTTCATGTTCATGTTCATGTTCATTTTCATGTTCATGTTCATGTTCATGTTCATGTTCATTTTCATCTTCATCTTCATCTTCATCTTCATCTTCATCTTCATCTTCATCTTCATCTTCATCTTCATCTTCATCTTTTCCTTTATCCTGATCTATATCTTCATTCTTTTGTTCATTTACGTATTTACCCCCACCATTGTTATTAGGTTAGGTAGTTCAATTTTCCTTCCTCTTTGTCTTTATATTTAGGTTTCTTTACTTTTATTCTAATCTTTGCCTTTATCCCTTTCTTCTTCTACATATTCAACTTTACCTTCTTCCTTCCATAAATCTTAATCTTATCGGACGTTTATCAATTTATATGAACGCCGCTATTATTTTATATTTCATTATATAATATTAAAAATCTTGTTTATTTTGGTTCACTTTATGCCTAATGATGTTATCATTGATGCCACATCAAGTAATATCATGTCATGTGGTGAAATCGGGTGTGGTGAGTTGCGGTGTGGTGGAATTACGGCGTTAGGTGTGGTGTGCTTAAGAGGTGTGGTGAGTTTAGGTGCGGTGAATTTAGTTGTGGTGAGCTGAGGTGTGTTGAATTAAGGTGTGGTGAGTTAAGGTGTGGTGAGAAAGTTGAGGTGTGGTGAATTAAGGTGTGGTGAATTAAGGTGTGGTGGATTTAGGTGTGGTGAATTAAGGTGTGGTGAATTTAGGTGTGGGGAGTTAAGGTGTGGTGAATTAATGTGTAGTGAGCTCAGGTNTCTTCATCTTCATCTTCATCTTCATCTTCATCTTTTTCCTCGTCTTGGTCTTCATCTTCTTCTTCATCTTTATCTTTTCCTTTATCCTGATCTAAATATGTCCATTCTTTTCTTCATATACATATTCACTCCCACCATTGTTATTAGGATAGGTATTTAAATTTTCCTTCCTCTATGTCTTTATATTTAGGTTTTTTTTCCTTTTATTTTAATTTCTGTATTTATCCCTTTCTTCTTCTCCATAC
>NW_016228904.1:0-1283 GCF_001687245.7 Rhagoletis zephyria | reverse complement strand
AATTTCCACGATTTGCGCGGGATGACCAAGTTAAATAAAAGCTTATAAACGGTTTAACTTAGGATGGTGCCTTTTATATAGAAGAAAATGCTTATCACCGTCAGCCAAAAAAATTATTAAAAATGAACGCGATTTCCTATCGTCTTGAAATTTTCACTTTTACCCACTTTAATTTAATGGACTACAAAACTGCATACCTTAAAATTTTGCACAAAAAGTTTAAAATTTTTGGGTGTAATTAAAGTTTGTTGAATTTTTATAATTTTTGTAAGAAGTTCGAAATGTTCTGGTTCTGGTTAGGCTAGACTTAAAAAAAAAACTATAAACATTAGTTTAACAAAATAAAAAACAAAAACTGGTCAAAGTATAACTTAACTTAATCAGCTGACCACAAGTGTATATAGATAATGGACGAGTCCGCGCACCATCCCCCCCNTCCCCTGCGTCCACCTCAACAAACAAATAAAGCTTATCAGCCCTGTAAACCTACCTCTGACAACTGTCCCACGCATAGCTGTCACGGGTGGGACATGCTTCTCTGTTGAATTATTCTTATCTAACTACGTGGAACCAAACCAAAACCAAAATATCTTTCGAAAAGCGTAGGAGTACATACGAGTTGCAATGCTAGACAAAACAGTTGAGAGTGTTAAAATATACTATTTGATTAACTCAGAATTTGTCATTACATTATCAGAGATACACATGTATGAATGCAGATGTGTTATAAACAGAAGAATAAACTTCTCCGATATACAAAAGTGCTTAAATTGCCATTTGCGGGAGCTCGTATCCTCCCATACGACATAAAACCGCCTGTCACGCCAACCCGTTTGACCGGTTTCGCCCAATATTCGCTTCCGAACGATTGCACCAAACTCATTCCCAGTCCATCGCTGAACTTTCGAATTTTTGATAAATGTTTTAGAGCAACCGCCCAGTTTTGGGGCGTACCACAAAGCTAATATAAGCGAATGCACACACACATTTACCAGCACTTAAAACACACAAGTTAACCCTTTCACTTCAATACGCATGTACATATGTATGTATGGCAACATCTTCGTTTTACGAGTCATATTGCTATTAATTCGCGTATAACGGTATTCTCGATGGGCGCGCAAATGGTTTTACGCATACGCATGATGTTTGTATGTACGCAAGTGTGTGAGTGTCACATTTGTGCACTATTCGTGTAGCATCTACAGCGAGGACGTTATCCTTTGTCATACTTTTGTGTTATCCACTCGGCGGTTATGAGTTTATTACCACCAAAAAACCCG
>NW_016228903.1:0-1283 GCF_001687245.7 Rhagoletis zephyria | reverse complement strand
ACGAAAACAAATCTAATAAGCTGCTCGTTTATATAAATGCGAACTGTACTGATTGTCAAAAATTATGTGTTTGTTGTATCATTTGTTTATTGTGCGTGTAATTTTCTAGAGTAGTTTTGTGCTCTCGCTATCTCCTTGTAACGGGTGATTTTTTTGAGGTTAGGATTTTCATGCATTAGTATTTGACAGATCACGTGGGATTTCAGACATGGTGTCAAAGAGAAAGATGCTCAGTATGCTTTGACATTTCATCATGAATAGACTTACTATTGTACTACATATCTGCATATATACATGTACACAAACATATGTACATACGTACAAATATCCCTGCAAAAAATGGGACTAATCCGGGATGACTCTGGGAGCAATCGCAAAGGAGCATGCGACTAATACCACTTTTGATCTCTTTATATGGANCGCAAAGGAGCATGCGACTAATACCACTTTTGATCTCTTTATATGGAATTAACTGATCGCTTTTGTTCGAGCATGCCCTATGAAGAGACTAATTGTTCACCTTTATACCCGAACGGGTATAAAAAGCGACTAGTCACTTTTAAAAAATAAAAATAAAAATTTGCGCCAGCTGAGATTCGAACCGGGATGCTCAGTTTTGTTAGGCGAATACTCTCTCTGTGTGCCAATGTCGCACATGAAGTTTCATTGACTAAGTGCGTACATATCATTAAATCGTTAATAGTACCCGTTAGAGATGGGTTGGGGACTAATTGATCTCCAATTATACCCATAAGGGATGAGTCGTGACTAATTGACCTCCATTAGTACCCGTATGAGACTAGTTGGGCCTAATTAATGCCCAATTGTACCCGATTGAGAGTAATCTCGGAATACTCTCTTTAGAGATTAGTCGCACAAGTTTTTGCAGGGATATATACAACCATTCATACATATGTACATACATGAAAACTTTGCTGTCCATAAGTACATACATATGCCCATCAGTACATCATCAAAGCCCGTTTGCTTCATCATAAATATATCCATACAAACAAACAAAAGTTCCTATTGAACTGTCGTTGCGCGTGGACGCGTTTTTTCTACATTCTCTGGTCGTTTCCATAGCTGTTGTTTCTTTTTTCCTGCTAACTCTAATTCGTAAAATGAGTGACAACATACATGTGTACATAAACTATCAGAAAGCAGAAATTGTGTGCCTTTCTTTTTGANTTCCTATTGAACTGTCGTTGCGCGTGGACGCGTTTTTTCTACATTCTCTGGTCGTTTCCATAGCTGTTGTTTCTTTTTTCCTGCTAACTCTA
>NW_016228902.1:0-1283 GCF_001687245.7 Rhagoletis zephyria | reverse complement strand
ACATACATACATACATCTGCTTTTGCTTAAAGTTATATTTTTTGTCTTTCTTTATCTAGATCCCTACCTCTACCCCTGTTCGCTCTAATTTATGTTATTCTGTTTTCCTTTATCTTCATTTTTATCTTTATGTCCTATCGATAACGAAATCGATAGTAATATCCAAAAAATTTTGATAAAACCGATAAAAGGATCGATTACAAAATCGATGAAAAATTCGATAAAAATTTGGATAGCAAAATCGGTAATAATATTGGTAGCAGAATCCATTAGAAAATCTATAAAAAATATCGATAAAATTATAGATAACCAAATCGAAAAAAATATTCATAACAAAATCGATAAATAATTGATAACAAAATCGATAAATAACCGATAACAAAATCGATGGCAAATTCGATAAAAATATCGATAATAAAATCTATAACAATATCGATAACAAAACCAATAACAATATCGATAAGAAATCGATAAAAATATCGATATAAAAATCGATCAATATACCGGTAACAAAACCGACAAAAATATCGATTATTATATTGATAAGTTCCCAAAATATCGATAGCAAAATCGACAACAATATCGATAAAAATTTTGATAACAAAACCGACAAAAATATCGATTATTATTTCGATAATTCCCGTGAATCCCGAAAATCTCTACAATCCCAAAATAGTTCCCATATTGAGTCTCTATATATATACTTTTCTCTATAGTTGCCTTTATTTTGACCTTACTTCCTCAATCTTCATCTTTACTTCTATCGGTATCCTCATCCTCACCTTTTTCTTTATATTTATCTTTGGTTTTTACTTTTTTGTTTATCATTTTCGTCATCTACATATTCCCCTTCACCTTTGTCCTTATATAAGTATGNTCTTTGTTTTTGTTTTTATTTTTAGCTGTTATCCTTTACTTTCATTCATATATTGATCATTTTGTAAGTGTTATTCTTTAGCATTTTATTAGCAAGTTTTTGTTAAATTAATACCATGTGCATACACTCAAGAAGCACTTGTTTCAGCTCCAACCATTTCCGTTGCACAATTTCCGTTGCACCATTTCCGTGTGCAATTTCCGTCGAATTTGCCAATTTACTCCCAACCAACCAACCGCCGCTAAAGTAGCTTAGTGGTGCCAAGGAATCTTGCTAATACCAACACAGAATACCCAAGCAAAAATTTTCCTTTTTAGGGCTAGCCAAGCCCAAAACATTGTATGTTTCTTTTAATAGATAGACATTTAATATCTATACTCCATCGGAAAACTATATCTATTCAACT
>NW_016228901.1:488-1283 GCF_001687245.7 Rhagoletis zephyria | reverse complement strand
CCTTCAAACATGGCTGAACAGACCACATGGAGAAGTCGATTTCTACCTGGCGCAATTCCTCACCGGTCATGTTACTTCCGAGAATATCTTCATAGAATGGGAAGGGTGGACTCACCGTTCTGTCACTACTGTCGAAACGTCGAAGATAACGTATACCACACATTCTTCACCTGCGAACACTTCTTGATTTCGTGCAGAATGTTGGAAGAAAGACACGGTGACATAATTCCGAACAACATAGTTGGGGTAATGATCTCCAGCGCAAAAAAGTGGGAAGCAGTTGCGAGATACGTGAAATTCGTACTCCGCTGCAAACGAGAGGACGGTTGTCTACTGAGGACACGCGAATGAAACGCCCCTTCAAAAGAGCAGCCCCAAGGCTCTAACAGCGCGCTGCTGCATCTGAAGACATGCAGAATTGCGGTGCCAGATGCGGGATTCTTGCGCGGTTGTGGGAGTTTGGGTTTTAGTGGGTAGCCCAACACGCTTCGGTGGGAGTCCCACACTCGGGGAAGGTAGTATAGAGACTAGCGCCCCCGGCCAGTGCATGAAGCATTTCCCTCTCCTAGGAAAAAAAAAAAAAAAAACAGCATAAATTAACAGATTTGGTAGCTGGCGAGGCCTAGTCTTCAGTCTACTTTTGTGTGCAGCGAGCGAAAAGACCTAGTTTCCGCTCCGCGCTGCGGACAGGCTCTTGATCATGGTCGGTAAGGCCGGGTTTTCGATCCATGTTCCCGAAGTCATTACTTTGAATGTGTGGCAGGCGGAAAGCTCTAGTTTCCGCTCCGCACTGTG
>NW_016228901.1:0-184 GCF_001687245.7 Rhagoletis zephyria | reverse complement strand
GGGTTTACATGTTATTTATTCAAAATCTCAAGTAAGGTTTTCTTAATGGTAAAATGTGAGTCGGAGGTGTCAAAATAGTCGTAATGCTTATTGAAGTTCAGGCACAGGCAACGAAAAGCATCATGCATATCAAAATTTGTTCTACAAATAGCTTAATGGGCTTGTAATGTCTAGAAGGCCTAGA
>NW_016228900.1:0-1283 GCF_001687245.7 Rhagoletis zephyria | reverse complement strand
GCACCAAATTGTCACTTTTGGCCGTGTGGGTAACTTTTTGGTTAGTTGTTAGTTGTTATTAAAAAACTGAGTACGCCATTCGCTTTAGCGGCTTATTCTTCCTGAGGTTGGATATATTTTTTTTTTCTTGTGTAAGATGAATGTGTTTTCATATAAGGATCTAAAGTTATAGCAAAACAGTCTTATATATCGCAGTTTTCGGAGTAGCTCATTCAGTTTTTGCAATAATGAATTTTTTTTCCATTTTGTTAAGTTTTTAGCGTCATATTTTCATATTCTGCTGCCAGAGGGAGGATCTGAAATATTTTATCAAAATAAGTCATCTAATGTACATACAGTNAGTTTTTAGCGTCATATTTTCATATTCTGCTGCCAGAGGGAGGATCTGAAATATTTTATCAAAATAAGTCATCTAATGTACATACAGTGGTGGAAAAATAAATAGGGACGCGGTATTTTTTCAAATTTTGAATATTTTTTTCGCTTATTTAATGCTTATTATTTTTCACAAAATTATAGCTAATTATCTAACAAAATGAATATAAATTCACATTTCAAACTTTGTGCAAAACTTATAAAAATTCTGCAAAACTGCATCTAAATTTTCAACTTTTCAATCAGATTTTTTTGAATCTTTTTAAGTATGCAGTTTTATAACCTATTAAATTTTAGTAGATTGAGGTGTAACTTTTAGGTGGCTAAAAAATCGCGTTGAGTTTTGGGAATTTTCTTTACGCATTTTCTTCCGTACAAAGTATGTCCGAAAATTTTTTTCCAAGGAAAAAGTACGTAGTATATTCAGAATAAAAATTATCAAAAACATATTTGCCCAAAGTAAGATATGTATATGACTTTCATTGGTTTTTCGCGGAAGACCTTCCGCTGCAAATGCCGATATGTCTATATGTACTTTGAAATTTATATGTAAATCAATATGGATCTATTTTCGGCTTTAAAGAGCAGAAATGTGTAGATATGTACTATCTTAGGTTGAAATTTTTAATTAATTAATCCCAACGGCGAGGGACGCAGTCCGCATGACGTACGGAACCTTTTTTTTTTTTTTTTAGTTTTTTCGTGCCGAGTAGTGGAAACAGCAGTTGGTTAGGTGTCGAGATCTAAAACTATTCTGCTACAGAATCAAATTCATCAGTTGATTGGATATGCTAAAGATAGTGTTTCAATTATTGAGAGTGGAAATAATAGTTTTCTTTATAGTAAAAATCGAGTCCGATACGTCAAACGTGCTGGAATGACAGTTAAAATCTTGACATAAACCACGG
>NW_016228899.1:0-1283 GCF_001687245.7 Rhagoletis zephyria | reverse complement strand
ACTTAGATTATTTTTTGCAAACTCTAAATTTGAAACATCTTTAAGTTAAGTAAAAATTGTTTAGCATAATTTTATTTCGATAAGAAAAAACGTTTTTTTCAAAGTTCAAAAATTCAAATCTTTAAAAAACAACATCTCCTTGAAAATTTCATGACTATGATTTTTAAGATCAGTTTGAGGCATTATATAAATAATTAAACCATTGATATTTAATAACCATTTCCTTAAAACAAGTTTGTTCAAAAATGTATAACCACTAACCATATAATGGTAGTCAAATACATTTCCGCTAAGTACTTAGTGGCAGTGAAACCAATTTGTCACTACCATTAGGTGCACATATATGCAGCTCCTAATTGAACATTGGCCACTTATTTATTTACCCATCTTTTTTCATTGTTAGTAGCTTGATTTTTTTTGCAAAAAAAGAAGCATGGACAAATCTATCGAAGCTGATATCAACATATTTAAAAAAATAATAATAATTAAAATATGCTATGTAACGTAAAACTCCGAAACTTTCATCCCCTCTCATGAGTACTATAATTCTACGATTTTAAGCGTAAAACGAGAAAAGAAAATATTAACTTTGATCACCTCACGTAGAATTGCTCATATCTAGGTCCATAGGAAAAAGTTTTGAAGGTATGCGTATCAAATTTCTCAGAGATTAGTTGTATCCCGATGTTGTAGGACACGCTAATGTACATATTTCCATACATATTAGGTGCATACTTTTACTATTACTATCACACTCGTAAATTGAAATTGTTGCATTTGAATTTTACGTATCAATATGGAAAACCTGGATGCAAAAGCAAAGCGATTAAAAGTTAATTACTGCAGTTAGGAACTAAACAAAAACCCAATTTCAGCAGCTGCTTTTAGTGCTTCTATAGTGTGTTTATGAATTTAGTGAGCTGTTTTATCGAATTGTATTTGCATTTCTGTTTTCGACAGTTTTTCGATTACGGTTAAGCAATCAAAATATAATATTGAAGTAGTTTAATTAACCTAAAGTAAACGACTATTACGAGAGTTAATTTTTTATGGCATCATTGCATTACCTTTTTGCCACATGCGATCCGCGGGTGACATGGTGGACAACTTCAACCAAATATCCCCGTATGTTGTGCAGTAGCTTTTCCTACTGCTTCCCTGGTAGCAATTCTAAACCTAACATCACTTAATCTCTTTGCCCACGGGAAGCCCCTTAAGTTCACTTGTAGTCTTTACCAGGATTAAGTCTAAAATCTCATCATTTATGCTTTTTTACCCGCTCG
>NW_016228898.1:0-1283 GCF_001687245.7 Rhagoletis zephyria | reverse complement strand
TCAAAATAAAAAAAATAGGGGTATATTTTTTTCGGTATAGAACAATCCTGGGGGGTGCCGGCATTAAAATTCCAACTTAATTTTTTTTGGACCACTCTAATGTACATATCTACACTAATATAAGTATTTCAACAAAACTAAATCCCAACTCACTTCAACAGCTGTTGTCACTGTCAATTATTTTGGCCACAAACTCTTGCTTGGCAGCAACATGCACATGTCCATGTTAACAACTTTTTATATTAGAATAATATTGTTAGAGTAAAATAGGAACAAATGAAAAATACCAAGCTTTGCGATTTGCTCTATCAGCTAAATTTTAAAGGAGCAATAAAATATATATTTTTGTAATGTTTATGTTTTAGTCAACAAAATCGATTAAATATTGTATACCCGTATTAGCACAAGTTGCAACAAGTTGGTTGGCTGCGGATTAAGGCTCTATCCACCTCTTTGTTGTACTAGACCTGACGGACCTGACAGATGTGTGTACATGCATATGTATGTACATTAGACCGCACCACTTTACAACCTAACAAAAAAAGTTTAATGAGCTTTAGCGAGTTTTAACTTAGTGACATTAGGGTGGTACCTTAGGATGATAGGAACTAAGATCTGGTGGGTAAGTACTAGAATGGCGTACTTGAGGACAATGAACTTTGGAACAAAATAAATTCTCAAGAACATCGATATGTCGTAATATAAGTCTTTAAATACCGACGACAAGACGAAAAATTTAAAAAGGCGACCCCTACTTGGGCAAAATTTTTTTTTTTTTCCAAATTGCCTTGCAAAAAATTCTTTTTGTTTTCTTGTAAGGTGATACGGTCTAATGTACATACATATTTTTATTAATTGTAGCTGAGTAGGTTCGTTAGATTTTTTTTATCGCCTCGTCTAACCCTTGCTTTCTATAAACTTATTATAATGCTTCTTCACACAATTATCGTGCCTACCTTTGATTTATAGAGAAAATCTCAAAGCATTCCGAGTTCATCAGAAATACTTTTCACCACGTATGTACGTACATATAAGGACTTTGATGTCTATAAATGTTTATTAATCCTCCTTGTAGTCACCACTCCATTTCATTTCGTTCTTCATACTCCATGTTCAGCGCAAATAAATTCTTTAAATTATTGTTTCTTGTAATTTGCTAATGTGGCGTATACTATTTTCAAGTTATACTTCTTTTTCTTACTGTCGTTTTTTGCAATTTTTCCTTATTGTCTGATACTACAGAATTTGTGAAGTTGTGTTTATTAAAATGCCACAATGTTTAA
>NW_016228896.1:0-1283 GCF_001687245.7 Rhagoletis zephyria | reverse complement strand
TCCATGCGTTTGGGGCAACAAAAAGGTATACCAAAATTTTGAGCAAAAGCTTGACTAAATGCTTTCGACCGGCACAAAAATGTGTGTTCGCGTGACCCCGTTCAAGGTTGAAACGAGTTTCTTTATCTCATTTATTTTTACCTACTTATATAAATGTCTAACTTGGATAATTTCATCTACCATTCTGGCAAATATTAGCATTAGGAGTAAATAAGTTGGTTACTGAGCAACCTGCTGAAAGCCTAATGAAAAATTTGGCAGAGTGTTGTTAATAACGCCACGGCCATAAGTTTAAAAGCGGTTGTGTTGTGAAAATTATTTGTCTGCTGACATCTGAGTACATGACCGTGAGGCTGATAAGACTTGCTTGTATTTTTCTGAAGGTTGTTGGGTTTACTCCTCACGTAAACAGGAAATCCAAGAAATGTATAAATTTGGGAATATATTTCCTCTTAAACCTAGCGTTGATGCCGCACTCCATTCAATTTTTACTGACATTAAAAAATTCCACAGCCCTAATAGATTGCTGCTGTTAGTTTTTCCCCCCTGAAACCCCCTAAAAATATTCTACAGTGTTAAGATTACTGCAATTTTCATCACAACTCTTCAACTGACATCCATATTCAAAACTGAAAAGTGTAATGGTCTCTTCAGTCGAAGCCTGAAACGAACCGAGCCGTGGTTCCAGCGAATCGCTTTAAACATTTTCTAAGTCGTTCGCACCACAGAACCGAATCACATTGAATTTTAGAGTTTGTGGAAGTCCTGCTGTAGAGAACATCGCCAGAACGAAAAACTACCAGACCAATTCTTCAATAAGTAAATCTCAAAAAAGAAATATTTACTCTGAAAATCAGACTGGTATAATATCAACAGACCACTGTAAAATTTCTACCCTTCAGCAAGCGGAAGCCAGAAGTGTATATTCCATCTGTATAATATGTACGATAGAGGTTCGATAATTCAGTGATAGTCCTCCAATTAAAAAGTTTCCTTAAGGTCCTCCAAATAAGTGATTATTTCAGTGATGACCATTTATGCTTTTAGTTTAGGAAACAGGAAATAGTCGCTAAGGACTAAATCAGGAGAATGTGCTGGATGGGGTAGTATGCTGGAATCCGATTATTCAAAGAACCGGGTTTGTTTAGTCCGGTTCCAAGGAGAAGTGGGAATTTCTACCGGTTCCAGTTCTCGAAAAGGTGGTAGCGGAAATCACGCCCTTTTTGAATCGAGTTTCGTTCGGTTCCGTTAGACCCGTTGTTTTTAGGTTCTTGTAAGAACCG
>NW_016228895.1:0-1283 GCF_001687245.7 Rhagoletis zephyria | reverse complement strand
GTTGCCGCTTCAGAAGACACAACTCCTTCGGTTGTTGTCACTGGAAGCTCTGCCTTTGATGTTGGGAGTTCAGGCACTGCTGATTCTGTTGTCACTGCATCTTCAGGTTTAGGTGTTGTTATCACTTCTCCTTCTGTTGTCATTGCTGGAAGCTCTGCCTTTGCTGTTGGCAACTCATCAATAGAACTCTTTGTTGTTGTCGCCTCATCAGACCTAACTGTCGTTGAAGCTTCAGATGACACTACTTCAGTCGTAACTCTGTCCTCAGGTTTAAAAGTAGTTGAAGTCTCCGTTGTCACTGGAAGTTCACTTTTTGAAGTTGAGAGTTTAGCAGTTTCAGTGGTCACCCTCTCTTCTGGTCTGGTAGTTGTTGATGCCTCAGATGACTCCTCTGTTGTTGTCACCGGTAGCTCTGCCTTTGATGTTGGCAATTCAGAAACAGAAGCTTCGGTAGTCACTGCATCATCAGGTTTAGGTGTTGTCGATGCTTCAGCAGTGACTGGTTCTTCTGGTCTGACAGTCGTTGAAGTCTCAACTGACACTTCTCCTTCAGTTGTTGTGACTGGAAACTCTGCCTTTGCTGTTGGTAGTTCATCAACCGAACTCTTTGTTGTCTTCTCCTCAGGTCTGATTGTGGTGGGAGATTCTGATGACACGCCCTCAGTCGTTACCCTGTCCTCAGGTTTGAGTGTCGTTGAAGTCTCTGTTGGAGCACTTTCCGTTGTCACCGGAAGCTCGCTCTTTTCAGTTGGCAGTTCAGCTGCTTGAGTGGTCACTCTCTCCTCTGGCCTGACAGTTGTTGGTGCTTCAGAAGGAGGCACACCTTCTTCCGTCGTGGTAACTGGAAGTTCTGCCTTTGCTGTTGGCCGTTCAGAAGTTGACGCCTCAGTGGTCACTCTTTCTTCAGGTGAGAGTGTTGTTGAAGCCTCAAGAAGAGGTCCTTCAGTTGTGACNCAGATGGGACAGCAGCAGCAGTAGTAGTCTTTTGCTTCTCTGACTCTGGTGTTGTTGTTGTTGGTGAAACCTCGGGTTCTTTTTCAGTGGTCACACCGTCATCTGATTTGACTGTGGTGAGCACCCCCTCTGTGGTCTCTATTTTGCCTTTTGGCCTTGCTGTTGTTGTTGACACCTCCGAAGACACTTCTCCTTCAGTTGGAAGTTCCGAGATGGCAGTTGACTCTGTAGTGACCCGCTCATCTGGTTTCAGTGCTGTGGGCCCTTCGAAAGATGCAGCCTCAGTTGTCCTCACTGTTTCCTCGGGTTTAACTGACGATGATGATGGC
>NW_016228894.1:0-1283 GCF_001687245.7 Rhagoletis zephyria | reverse complement strand
TAATTATACTCAGTAAGTGGAGCATATTTTTGTAAGCACTTCAGTGTGTTTCAGTGTGTGTGTGTGGTGAAAAAAAATGTCAGTCAAGAGAGTTCTGCTGACATCACATTTTACCATTTTCCCAGCCGCCCTCGCTCTCTTTCTCTCTCTCTCTCATTTCACTATTGTCTATTGTGAATGTTCACTCTGCTGTTCAGTAAAAAAAAGTTTTCTGTGAGGCAATTTAAATATGTTTTTGTTCAGCTTTCTAGTGTAGTAGTGTAGCACTTGTTTTTCCCTATCATAACTCCTTATTCTCGTGAACAGCAGTATATTTCAGACACACACAGAGACACTTCTCTTTCATCTCTTGAGCGCATATTCAATTGCTCTTTTATTGCAATCTTTTTGCTGCTCTTTTTCTCTCTGCAAAGACCGCCACTGTTATTGTGTGGTACCCGCTTTCACTCTTTGGCACACTGAGCAAAAAAAAGTTTAGCAAACTTTAAAATTAGCCTGGTGTGGTGGTGGTATAATAACAGACGGGAAGAAAAGGAAGAAAAAGAAGAAGAAGGATGCGGTGATAACATTAGTGAAAGCGAAGAAGAAGAAGAAGAAAGGGAGACCGATAATTGCAAATGCTGAAAGAAAGAAAGAATGAAAGAAGAACAATTCCTCTTGCCACAATGGCCGTTTTTGTTTTGGCAATGAGCAGTGCCACTAGTAGTAGTAGAAGTTCTTGAGTGGGAGCACCAAATTTTGCTGCCACTTTTTTAGTACTATCACACAAGAACTAATTTAATTTATTCAGTTTAGCATTCATAATTTTTTACTGGCCTGTTTGGCCAACTAAAACGATACAAAAAGTCGCTCTTTCTTGCTTTCCTGCTGCTTACTTTTTGCCATTCAGCCATCCATCCATCCTTTTCCATCGAATTCAAATTCGCAGCCCAATTGACTGGCAAAATTTCGATTTCTCACTTTTCACTGCCAGCAACGGCAGCAGCAGCAGCAGCAGCTCTTGAAATCATCAATCACTTCCGCTTTTGTTTTACCCTCTTCTGTCTCTCTCTCTCTCTCTCTCTCTCTCTTTTTGGCATATTTTAATACCTCCTCAAAAGTGTGTCTGCCTGTGTGTGTGTGTGTGTGTGTGCCACTGTCTGATAGAGTGTTATCTGGGAGGTGTTTTGCTGATAAAGCTTCTGCTGCAAAAAGTGGGCCAAAATGTGGTGTGAATGTGCAACCTAAGCTGCCCTGCTGCTTTAATTTGAATTTTTAATTAAGCCAGCCAACCAGCCAGCCAG
>NW_016228893.1:0-1283 GCF_001687245.7 Rhagoletis zephyria | reverse complement strand
CGAAAACACTACAGTACAGATATATCAATAAACACGTACGAAAGAAAATAAATAAATATGTACACAACACATACAAAGACGGCACTCAAGTACACAATACATTGACAAAAACGGTACTAGACTGTCTCGCTTTGATTTCGGAATGCTTACACATTGAGAAGTTAGCTTACTGCCAATATNCAAGTACACAATACATTGACAAAAACGGTACTAGACTGTCTCGCTTTGATTTCGGAATGCTTACACATTGAGAAGTTAGCTTACTGCCAATATAGAAGTATTACATATATATGATCAAAAGCATATCCCGAAAATTTGGTTAAGAATTACAGTGCACACTTTCTTCTTTTGCGTCTAAATAGTAGTTTTTTTTAAGATTGGTCCAAAAAAATATAATAAAGAAAGAAACCAATGCAGGCATTTAAAGAAGAGAAAACAAAAAAATATTGTCAAAAAGACTATGTTCTCTTTGACGTACGTCGAAGATAAAGTAGAAGTTGGAACTTGTATAACTGCCCATTGATAGCTCGGTTATATAGCTTAACAAATAATATGTTTAAAGACATTTTTATCAAAGTTGATAAATATGACATTTGACCAGTTTTGTTACACAAATACTCCCACGACCACGGGCAAAAATATTGACTACAATGTGTAATTTTTTTTTGCCATATACACGTTTTATCGGTGCACTTGCACAACATTCGCATTCGCAAAAGCTCCGCATTGATTATTGCGAATGCGAAAGCGAATGCGAATGTTAAAATTAATGCGGAAGCTCCGCGGTTGCGAATGCCAATGCGAATATTCGCAACAACCCTGGTCTAAATGCCTGTTTTTCTGGCCAAAACTAGTTATGACTAAATAAGTAGATGATTTAACAAATAATTACTTTTTTATTGATTCGCATATAATTTTCCATATTATTACAAAAAAAATAAATACCCTAGACGACTAGGTATTATCGCCTAAGTACCTGTTTTTCTGGCCTAACCCTGCAGCAAAATTTAGGGACAGTCTGGCAAAGCGCTAGTTCCGCTCTACAAATTTCAGAACTGTCTCTGAACTACTGAAAAAGGGATGCAGAGTTGGACGGTTGAAACTCATATGTTGGTAGTTGCGCTGTCATCAATGTTACTCATCCTGGTCATGTGAAAGCTGACAAAAGATGCACACATGTAATGTACTATATTTTTTCCATTTTCTTAGACCCTAAAAGTAATAACAAACTGTTTTCGTTTATGTAATATGTAATTCTCTACATAGTTTATGGGGCAACTGCT
>NW_016228892.1:0-1283 GCF_001687245.7 Rhagoletis zephyria | reverse complement strand
TAGTGAGAGGAGTTGGGGTCACCATGCTCGGCCCAGAAATCAGTCAGGTAGTAGTTCAGACTGCTGAGCGAAGAAGAGGTCAAAACAGTGACATTGGTGGCAGTTCCGGCCATGTTGGATGAAAGTGAGTTTTTAAAAAATGCAACACATTTTCCTGCTTTGCTTTTATAGCACTTTTCTAGTCTATCTTTTAACCAATTTGTAATTTAGTAGTTGTATCTTTATAATGCAATTTTAACTACTGCGATGAAATCAGTTTACCCTGTTATATTACTTTAACTAACGAAAACGTTGCGAAGTTGTTGCTAACTATCAATTGCTGTGTGTGTGCGTTTGTAAGGGTTGTCTACGCCTCTTCAGTTTTTTATTCACCATTCTCAATATCATCATTCTCCCCCTGCCTTTCAACATTTGGTATTGTTGAAAAAATGTTATTTATTTCAACTTAGTGGTGAAAACTATATTTTTAATAACATAAGTAACTTTTTTTCTAGAACTAACAATGTCAGTGAAGACGGAAAGCGAAAAATCATTTTTCAGGAAGAGGCTGAATATTATCATTGATAATTATCAGTGATAATTTTTAGGAAAAAAGAAATAATCAACACCGATGTTGAGTCAACAGTTTTCAAAACTATCCAAGTGATTGTTTTTTCTAATAAAAACTTTTGTCGATTTTTCCCGATAAAATAATTACGATGAAATGACTTAGAAATGCCTTCAATAGATGCGCTTGCTTTTCTAATTACCATCATCTACCACGGCATTAACCTTTAAAAATTCCTTTTCTCACTTCTTTGCACATTTAGGTAAACAAAAAAAATAATAACGTGTAGCGCCCATCAGTTCCGACGAAATGTGCACACACAACAAATTGGTAATTTTTTAATTTACTATTACCACCTTCCACCACCACCGCCACCGAAGTGGTAATCAATCACTCATTTGTAAGCTCGGGGTAAAGGAAATACATTCTAAGTGCTCGTTTGTTTATGCAATGCCAATTACCCCCTAAACACTTGTTGAGAGTGTGAAATGTAGCCAGTAGGGAATTGAATGCAAAAAGGAACAGAAAAGAAGGTTTTCTTTTCAGTGCAGCATTTATTACAATTTTTGTGAAAAAAGAAGTATCATCATCATCATCTTTTTTTGACGATTAGCGCTGGAGCAAAAAAAATTACCTATTTTGCTACAACTTACAACTGTTGGAAAAAAATGCACCAGCAGAAGGAAACAAAACAAAACAATAACTACCAAAAAGAAGCAGTCCAAAAAGATTAGTA
>NW_016228891.1:0-1284 GCF_001687245.7 Rhagoletis zephyria | reverse complement strand
TCGGTGATTTTAATTTGACAAAATAGGCTAGAGAATACCGCACTGACTCCTGAGTAGCCACTCTTGATGATAAGTACCAGTCTAGTCTAGACTTCCATATGTCTATATGCGGCAGGAATCAACCTGTTACCCGGAAAATGGGGTTCGTAGAGAGTGCTGATATACGATCTTTTAGATTTTCTGAGAGAATGCAGCCGTTAGGTTCTGCTGAAGTACCCTACACTGCCTGGCAGTCTCTTTCACGATGTCAGTATCACTGCAGAGCTCTCTAGAGCAGCTTAAATGCGTTCTCTTATATGCGTTCTGCGCTATATAATATTCGGACCAATCCTCCCGTTTTTGGGGTTTAAATGCCCTTTGAAGTAGTTTCGTGGATCTTTTATTTATGATGTTTGGTAGGTTTAACGTGCCATCATGTGACCACTTTTCCCCTGCCTGCTTCTTGTTAGCCGACACCATTCGCAAAACAACCAATCAAAGTACTGGTTATCTTCTCTGGGTCGCTTCTTCAACGGATTTCAACTGTCTAAATTTTGGGAGATCTGGTATTCTCATTTCAATGGCCAACCCAAACTTTGCCTTTGAAGGCAGGAACGCGATCTTTTGGCGCGTGAAATTCAATGAATCAGATAACTCGATAGCCAGGAAAGCATGAATAACATGAATAAAATAAAAAATAAATAAAAATGAAATGAAATATTATAAAATTTAATCAACTACAGCCCAAATAAAGCTGAATAGAAATAAAGAAAAAAAAATGTGATTAGCTTTTCTGACTCGACTATATCTTTAGTCAAAAACTTTAATTTTGAGTTAGTGAAAGCGTATCTTTAAAAAGTAAAAGTTCAAAAAATGATGCACAGAGAACGATCTAACTCGAATTCCCTCTTCTAAATTTTCTTTCAGATGCCAAAATGTTTGCTTTTATAAGCTGATAGTAACAACGCCAAAGTTACGCTTTGACTAACTTAATGCAAACCTCTAAATATAATTTATGTGTTCAAATCTTCCACAATAAATGATTCCATACATAATTGGCATATAACTATAACACATCTCTTTCACAGTTTCGATAATTTTAATTTAAGATTAATTTGCATTGATTGATTTTCTGCATTTATTTCATTGCTACTTGTATATATGTATGTATGTATATACCTTTTCAATTTGTTATGACAAACTTCAATTCAGTTTAAAATTTTTTTAACCCATGTTTTATCTCTACGACTCTCTACTCAACTCTCACTACTTTACTATCTGTTTCCTTAGTGTGTTTATGTTTTT
>NW_016228890.1:0-1284 GCF_001687245.7 Rhagoletis zephyria | reverse complement strand
AATAGCTAAAGGTCGGTACGTTTGTAGGCCTCACACCCCCTTTTCAAATTACCCAAATTTTCTCGATGAGTATGGGCTTGATTTCAACTACATACATATCTCCATACGAAGTTCCAGTACTGTAACATGAATGCGTTCAGAGGTATTCAGTATAAAAATTCGATTTATATGGGAGGTGCCACGCCCCCCTTTCCAAAAGCTGCCATTTTTCTTCATGAGAATGCGATTGATTTCGTGTATCTCCATTCCAAGTTCCAGAACTCTACCATGCACACTTTCAGAGATATGTAGCATGAGAAATTCGGTTTGTATGGGAAGGGCCACGCCCCCTTTACATATAGATTTTTTTAAGCCTAAACCATCCTTGGGACACGTGCAGCAGATGGCAGTTTCAAAAAAATCGGTTCAGCCGCTCTCGAGCCTTGCGAAAACTAAAAAACGGCTTTAAAAATATATATTAGTTGAGATTTATTATATATTATAATTATATTTTGACAGTATCCGTTGTTTCTTATTAGCGCAAAAAAATCTTCGCCCCTTGATATGGTCGTTACTTAAAGTTATTTATATTCGAAATTGCATGAAAATTGGAAAACAGGAATCTATAAGCTTATCCAGGCAAAAAGCTACCTACGTACCGAATTTTAAGCAAATCGGACCATAAATACGATTTCTTCAAACAGATCGGTCCCTGGACCACTTCCCGGAAAAAATGGATCATATGTGCTAATATATGCTAAAAAGCTACTTACGTACCAAATTTTAAGCAAATCGGACCATAATTAGATTTTTTCGAATAGACCGTTCCCTGGTCCACCTACCCGAAAAAAGTAAATTTTTTTAGCCTAAAACATGGTGGTTACCAAAAGCTATTTATGTAAAAAATTTCATGAAAATCGGACCAGCCGTTCGCGAGATTACCTGTTACAAAAAAAAGGGACTTCTCTTTATATAATTAGTATAGATATGCACCCACCGAATTATTTCTTTGCATGCCCTTACACAATTTTTTTCTTCTGCATAATTTACGCTCATTTTCGTACGCTTCATTAATTCATGTGCACTACTCAATTATGTAATTTCAGTACGTGTGATTAATATTAAATCAATTGCGTTTGCTTCTTTCAATTTTTGCTAAAATGTAATTAATGAAGCGTTTTCCGCATATGGGCAGCGCAGATAGTTTGAAGAGTATTAAGTGATTTTTTTTTTAGTATGCATACATATGTATGCAGGACTTATTATACCTTTCATGAGCATGAAATGGTATTATAACTTTGGTCC
>NW_016228889.1:666-1284 GCF_001687245.7 Rhagoletis zephyria | reverse complement strand
AATGTTAGGATGTGCTGCACATGTGTGTGCAAATACGAACCCTGATATAGATACCTGTTTAAACTAATACCGATAACTATAAAAATGCCGATGTTTTATATATTTATTGATGACTCGAAATATATCGAAAACTCTATACATATGTATATCGACAATTCTGAAAATAATCGATATCTTTATAAATGTATCGATCACTCTATAAATTATCGATAGCTTTATAAATAAATCGATAACTATAAATATATCAAGCACCCTATAAATACAACGATAACGCTACAAGTAATCGTTAGCTTTATAAAAATGCCGATGACTATAAATATGAATTTAAGTATGTTTATCGACAACTTGATAACATTTCGATAACTTTATAACATGTTGGTAACTTTATAAATATATTGATAACTTTATAAATATATCGACAACTTTATAAATATATCGACAACTATATAAATACATTGATAACTATAAATACATCGATAACTATATAAATATATCGATAACTATATAAATGTGTCGTGAACTATAAATATATCGATAACTTTAAAAAGATCGATAACTATAAAAAGATCGATAACTATAAATATATCGATAACTATAAATATATCGATAACTATAAAT
>NW_016228889.1:0-580 GCF_001687245.7 Rhagoletis zephyria | reverse complement strand
TATAAATATATCGATCACTATAAATATATCGATCACTATAAATATATCGATCACTATAAATATATCGATCACTATAAATATATCGATCGCTATAAATATATCTATAATTATATAAATTTGATTGGGTATTATTATTAAAAGTCTCCTGAAGAGAACCAGAGTTTACCGATCGAAGGAACATATGTATTGCTTTTCGAGAATTCTATACCATTTCTAGGAAAAGTAGTTTTTTTTTCATATAAAATACATGGAAAACTTTGAGCGCTTTGAGCGACTTTTAAATATTTTTTCATATCAAAATAAACAAGTAAGAAAGTCTAAGTTCGGGCGGAGCCGAACATTAAATACCCGGCGCAAGTATTAAATATGTTTTTTTCACCCTTCCGAAACCTTCCGCTAGATGGTTAGCCGAGGTGTATCAATTTTGAGTAAATTAGCGTTCTTCAATTTCGAAATATTGAAGTTTCAAGCATTTCTTAAATTTACCGTTATATGAGAATCGGCNCTTCCGAAACCTTCCGCTAGATGGTTAGCCGAGGTGTATCAATTTTGAGTAAATTAGCGTTCTTCAATTTCGAAA
>NW_016228888.1:0-1284 GCF_001687245.7 Rhagoletis zephyria | reverse complement strand
CCATACGCCTGTACTTCGGGATCGGCTATACGGTTGTTGGTTTTCTCTCTCGAGAGAAATTGTAAAAACACAACACTGTGTGCTAGATAATGAAGTACAAATTAAAGAGATCAACTTAAAAGTGACAACAAATTAAGTAGTAAAGTTTAAGAAAAATCTCTAAATCTGGTAAAATGCGGATAACAAAAACTTTTCACTTTTCGGAGGTATGCCTTTGTCTGACTAAGGAAAACACTCGTTGAAAGGTGATCGGGTTAAAGAACGTACTTGGGATCTACCTATAGGCTTTGACGGTCGCCTTCTAGATTTTACAGGGTGGTTCATATAGTGCCTTTCTTCCTATATTTAAACGTATTTTGTGATAAACGTATTTTTTGTAAAAAAATATTATATGTAAATACATCTTTTTTTGGCTAGCCTAAATTTTTGTTTACTTTCACATTTGACGTTTCTCCCCTTCTTCGCCGAAATAATCGTTAAAACTGTTTTTATGATTACAGATTAGTGATTTAAACTGGATAACGAAGATAATCTCAATACAGGGTAATCAGAAACTGCATTAAAATATTTGGCACACATATTTATTGGACCAAAACAAAAAAAGTATTATGGGACATTTTTCTCCCCAGCGCTTATTTACCAGGGCTGCAAACTGGTTTTGAACCGAACCGGTTTTTGAACCGAACCGTCGCCTTTTTCGACCTTCAAACCGAACCACGAACCGAACCATTTTGATTTTGAAATGCCAAAACCGAACTGAAAACCAGTCCAAAAAGTGGTTCGGTTCGATTCAAAGTCCACTTAAGCGTTNTTGAGGAAACTGCATATCACCGCCAGTAAAAAAAAATTCAAAATACTCAGATTTCATACAAAAATTTTTATCTAAAAGGAAAATCCATAGAAAAAATTGCTAAAAATCAACATAAAACCTTGAACAGTTTTCATAGTTTTTGTTAGGCGATGAACTATACTTAAAAAAAATAAACAAAAAAAGCCTAACGTGTTAAAATATCGCGTCCCTATTTATATTTCCACTACTACACACACGGATATTTGAATTTGATCTCAATAACAAAACCTTTTATATACACAGACTTGTCATATTTTTTAATATTTGTAACCTTTAGCATTGAACCATTTGAACCGAACCGAACCGCGGTTCAGGAATACTCATGAACCGGTTATTGAGCCGGTACAAGCTTTTTCTAATTGGTTCGAACCACTGAACCGAACTAAGCCGCTTTTTGGAGTGGTTTGCAGCCCTGTTATTTACTGCGTTACGGC
>NW_016228887.1:0-1284 GCF_001687245.7 Rhagoletis zephyria | reverse complement strand
GATCTTAAGACAACTGGTTACTTGTTGGTTGATTCGAGAACGAGATTAGTTTTCTCCAGTTTTGCATTTTGTTTTTAAATTTCTAGGGTTTGCGCCTGATGTGGAACTTAGGGGCTCATTCTTCTTACAAAATTGGTTAATTTTTTAATTAAAGAAAACGAATTCTATCGGATTAGTTCACATTTGTCAAATTAATACCAGCTTTTCGGGTTATGAAACTTGAAAACTATTATTATTTTTTTTAAAGAACTTCACTGTCTGTTTTTTTTTTTATCAGCGCCGGATGTATGCATCTTAATCTTTTTGTATTTGAAAACAAAATGCATCATTACTCAATGAGGAATTTTTTGTTATTTTCGGGATTGTATAGGGATTTTCGAACTTTTCAAAAAACTTCGAGTTTTTATCGAGATTTATCGAGATTTTCGGGACTTTTCGGAATCTTTTGGGACAACTAGGGTCTACTTTGTTGACTGGTGTATATTTGGTAAATTAGGGAACGAAAGTAGTTTTCTGCATTTGCGTATTCTGTTGGTGATTTTCTGGAGCTTCCACCTAACCTAGGAGTTAATTCTTCTATGAATTACGATATGATTTTAAAAACTTGTTTTAATTTAGCAAAAGCCGCTGAAATTGGTTCGTTTTTAACCAAGAGCAAACTAGTTATATCGGACTATCTCCCATTTGTCAAATTGATACCAGTTCTTCGAGTTTTGAAATATTAAAATTAATGTTTTTTTTTTTAAGAACGTAAATTCCTTGTTTGTTATGGGTCATACTTTGTATTTAAAGTAATTGTTTGAATGCGGTACATTCGGTATTATTTCGGCTATTTTCGCATGTTTTCGAGCTTTTCTCGGGATTTTTCGGAGTTTTCAAGACATTTATGTATTATTTTGGAACTTTTCGAAGTATTTTTCAGGACTTTTCGGTATTTTCAGAATCTTTCGGAATTTTTGGTATTCTCCAAGCATTTCTATTTAAATATTGCGCAATACTCAGAGCTACCATGGCGATTTTGTTAAATTTTTGTTTGAGATGGCATATTTTCAAAAACTAATTTTTTTTATCAAAAAAAATTGTATGCGAAAAATTTTTCAAGAAAAAAAATTTAATATTTCTTTTCGTAGAGAATTTTGATGTGTGTATGTGTGATTTTTTAAATTTTTTCCTCGGCCCGTTCTCGAGATATTTTGGAAACTATTAAATCGATTTGTTTTTGTTTTTGTGCTGTACATAAAGTTTTTAAAAATGTATTAATCAAGCTCAAATTTCATATTTATT
>NW_016228886.1:0-1284 GCF_001687245.7 Rhagoletis zephyria | reverse complement strand
TGGCAAGCTTCCACAAAAAAATTTTCCACTGAAAGCCTTCTCATAAACAACTTTCTTTTGACAACCATATAGCAATATTTATTTTATCTTATCAACTTACTTAAACTGCAATTTTCAAACACGTGGCAACTCTATAATTATTTTCTTTTCCTATATTTTAAGTTAGACCTTAAGCAATGCATCGGTGAAAACTGGCTTCTGTTGCTCTAATAAAGACCCCCCATAAAATTAGTTATTCTTTTTATATGTAGATCGCTTTGACTGCTGATACACAGCAACAGTTTACTGATTAAAGCCCTGCGCCAGTTACCTTAATTCTAAAGCGTGAGCTTAACAAATGTGGCTTTGATTTTTTGCTTTAAGAATGAAAAGTGAAGTTTCCCTCCTGGAAAGTTGTATGCACTTTATTTTGTGATTAATTTAAAACCCCAATAACAACAACTGTTGGCAATCAACAATAACTTAAAGGCTGTAAACGAGACCTGCAACAAATTTACTGCCGCCGCAAGCAATGAACATAGTTGGATTGTGATTTTTCAATTTACGAGCATAAAACAACTGACTTTCATTGTTTGCACGTGTCCACAGCAACGATGTCTACACACTAAATTGTAAGAGTTGCAAGTGCATGCCATCCCTACAACCGGCGGCAGGTTACGGTGAGCAGCAACCCAGTTGCAATGACAGTCGCAGTACAACATTTTGTTAATCGTTCACTCCACAAGTGAACCGCAGATACGAAGACAGAGAAAGTCACAGCAGCGTATGTACATATGTACATAAGAGTGCGAGCTGATGAGCAAATGAGCAAGTGAATGCAAGTGGGACACGCGCGACCAAAGACGCTGCGTTGTGCCAAATGTCGTTGCGTAAATGCAGTTTACGCACAGTCTAAAGTGATTTATCTTCTGGCCAAGTATATTCACCGCAGGCATCAGCTTCAGCAAGTGACCACACACACACACACACACACACACACGGCAGACATAGCTCGCCGTCGAGTGATAAGTAGTAAGTTGTCGTGGACGATGGCGGTGTTGTTGTAGGTGGCGGTGGCAGGCAGGCACGCCAGGACTTATTATGCCACTTTAAGCTGTGTTGAAGCTGCTGTGGCAAGAAGCGGAAAACTAACATTGCCTGCGCGCGTATGCGTTGCAAGGACGAAAGGCGAACATGACTAACAAAAATGCCTACGAAAATGCAGTCGAATCTAAGGCAGTCGAAAGTGAACGAAGGTATACGTAAATTGCATTCCCAAAGCACAAAAGCTACTATGGGGCTACG
>NW_016228885.1:0-1284 GCF_001687245.7 Rhagoletis zephyria | reverse complement strand
TTCCCAGTGTTTTGGTGTAAAGCCGTTAGACTGCAAATAATAAAAAAAAATATTACATATCCGATTTTTTTTAAGGAATTACACCACTGAAAAAAATAAAAAAAAAACGAAATTCGCGCTCACCTAAATAACTAACTTATTTTAACTTTTTTAGGTGTTAAATTTTTTCATAATTTTTTTATAAAAATATATTAGATTCTATAACATAAACCATATAAGTTAAAGTTTAAAACAGTTTAGGAAAATTTAACAAATTTCAAAATATGTTCATCAAAATATTCAACTTTTTATCGGAATTTTTTGTAGCTCATGTATAATAATGTGCAAGTTTAAAATTCTGAAAAATTCCCTTGATTTTTGAGATTTTTTTTTGTCGAGGGTGTCGCGTATTTTCTTCCATATAAAAATAGATTTTTTTTTATGCGTTATCCTTCCAAGAATATTTTAAGCGCTGTCTCATTCCGAAATTCAAAGGTCTCGGAAATTACGAAGGTTGAAGTGGGAGTAGTAGAAAGGCACCGAAAAAAGGTACATTTTTCCTTTTGCGTTTTTCTCGAACCGATTTTTTCACACTGTTGTACACGTTATGTCAAGAGCCACTAAAGCGATCTAGCTGAGATTTTTATCACAAATTCTTTATATTACTGTTTAAAGCACAAAGTCCCGGCGATGTGCCGCTCTTAAGTTATGAATTTAATTATTCTAAAATTTTGATGAAAATTCATGTCGTTTTCTTCAAACTACTGCCATTTTTTGCAAAAAAAAAATTAATACTTTTCCAACGTAGTGCATTGCTCTCGCAAATAATAAATTTTTTGGCGGAATTTTCAGGCGATGACCGACTGATAAATCTTCTACACCATCCCAAAAAGAGGGAGCTTATATCTTCGCCATTTTATATTTTAAAATTTTTATTTATTGCTTTGAATGTAAAGAGTGGGCTAATGGATTACTCACAACTTCGATATTTTATAATCAAAATGAATAATTTTAGGAAATTCTTAAATATATAAAGTTTTTTTTTTTATAAATTTTATACCTGCGTCAGAAAAAAAAATATTTTGTAAGAAATTCCTAAGAACAAAAATTAATTAACGTTTTGGAGTTACACGGTTATCCTTTTTATTCAGTTTAAAATAAAATACAGTGGAGCTTTTTATGCCTTCCTGGATATTGGGTTATTTGGTTGAAGATTAGTATCCTTCAGTTAATTTCTTTGTTGCAAACTGTACATGAAATATATGAGCAAATAGCCCAAAACCCTGTCAGGTTCGAACACCCACA
>NW_016228883.1:0-1284 GCF_001687245.7 Rhagoletis zephyria | reverse complement strand
ATGTTAATGTACTCAAATGCTACAATTTTCCAACCCATTTTCTGCCATCAAAACACAGCTACTAGCAAAAATATTGTCCTTTAACAAGGATTTTTACTGTGTTAATACTTTGTGGTTGATTAACTCAGCAAAAAAATATGTAGGTAAGCATAAAAAACTTTTTCTTTCACAAGTATGCGTAGGTAGGGTTAAATATATTCAAACTTGTGTGCGGGCGAATATTTAGGTCATAATCTAAAAACATATTTTCAGTAACTTTCAAAAGGATTCACTCGGCTATGACAATAGACAGTTTTTATAACGAGTATTATACATATAGAACCATTAGAAACCTTCCTAGCAGGGTGCGGAGACTACTCGTTTGTTTTATGTTAATTCGTTGAAGGCAGGTCGGTTGTGGTGCGGGGCGCCAAGAGTTTATGAAAAATAGTTAAAAGAAATAAAAGATACATATTTACATGGATGTATGTAATTTCAAGGTGTGTGCCAAAGAGGTTGAAAGGGCCATAAAACTAAAGGAAATTTGTATTTCCTTCGCCTTTTTGAGCTGAATAGAAGATAGTGGGGGGATATCGCTTCGTTATCCTTTGATTCACAGTTCAATCAGTAATCAGCCAAGCCAAGTAATTTTCTAACAAAATTTAAAACATGAACATCAAAAAAATTCGTTGAAATTTCGGCCAACAGTCCACTGACTTCCTGGCAACCTGTTAATATTTCAAAGTTTATGAAAAAATATATCTCAACTGCAGCCGCCAGATTCTTTTATGCGCTCACGTCAAATTAGCAAATTCATGCACCAACTCGCATCGAGACGAAATTCTTGTTGCTGCTGCAAGTCCATGCTTACATGAAAAAGCAAAAAAACTGGAAAAAATTGCGCTTTTGACTCACAGTTATAAAATTCTTCATTTATTATTTATTTATGGCAGCTTAACATATTTGTTTTTGCATAAATACATGCATTGCAAAGCCAAAGAAAAATGCTGACTTGATAAATTCTTTTACACAGATGTATAAAAAATGCACATGTAAAGGAATAGTAAATAAACATGAAAGGAAAAAATAAAAAATAAAATAAACAACAAACTTGGCCGTTACGACTGTTTGGTAAAGGCTGTTTGATTTCATAGGTGTCCGATTATAAAGAATCTACGTCGTAATTAATTCAAAAATTACATTCCCAAAATGTTTTTTTTAAGACTTTTAAGCTGAATTTAGATTTGAATGTCTACCGAAAACATTTACACGTAAGATCTTGCCTACATTTCATATTTTTTTTTT
>NW_016228882.1:0-1284 GCF_001687245.7 Rhagoletis zephyria | reverse complement strand
CAAGCGATGAATGAGGCCCGAGTTAAGAATATAGTGGATGCGCTATTTCCCATACACCCACTAAGAGCCCACACAGTGTTCGTCGAGGAGCAAGCCGAGGCACCACTGTTTTCGACGATGATGTATGGAACTTTTTCATCACTATTTTGTATCCCTGGCCCCATCGGAAGAGTTAAGGTTCAGTTATTCAAGTTTTTGTTATGCCAATCTTTAAAAAAAGTTAAAAAACAGCAACAAAAATCTCATCATTACGATTCCGTTCAAAATTTTTTTTAATTTTTTTAGAATATTTTTCTGCAGATTTTTTAAGCTTAAGCCGTTTTGTCATTTGAGGGGATTTTTTCAAAAAAAATCTTTAAGAAACTATTTTTGTTCATAAAAAACTCCATTTTTGAAGGTATTTTCAAATCGGTCCAATCGGTCTTAATATTTTTCCGAAATATTTTGGTGGACGTCTTAAAATATAATAGATTTTATAATTCCAATGGAAAAATAGTAGCAATTTTTTTTTGTATGGGGAGTGATGCAGTCTAATGTATATACATATGTTTCCATTTTTGACTAAGCGACCCAAAATCTGTTAGAAATGGCTACTAGCCTTATCGTGGAGAAAATTTTCATGTCAGGCAGGGTTGTATGAAATTGGGCCGATTTCGCTTATTTTTATTTTAAACGAAGAAGAGATTTTCTTGATAAAATGATTGTTATAAATGTCTTAATTTTAAGTGTGAAGTTTTATTCGCAAACTTAGAAAATAAGAAATTGTGTTTGTATATAGTGCCTAAATTACAAGACATAATTTTTGCCCACTCCCAAAGGGTTAAGGTAAGGGAAAAATTGTTATTTGCAAGCACTATGTACACATATGTATTTTTTTAAACCGTATATGTAATACTTCTATATTGACAGTAAGCTAACTTCTCAATGTGTAAGCATTCAGAAATCAAAGCGAGACAGTCTAGTAGCGTTTTTGTCAATGTATTGTGTACTTGAGTGCCGTTTTTGTATATGTGTTGTGTACATGTTTATTTATAAACGTATGTGTTCCTTTTCTTTCGTACGCGTTTATTGATATATCTGTACTGTAGTGTGTTCGGACGGTACTAGCTCTTACTGCCAATATAGGAGTATTACATATATGTTTTAAACAAAGTTTTTGCTGAGAACTTATTTAAATTCCAAAAACCGAATGCCAACTTGAATTAAAGGAACCAACACAGAAGTGAGTNAACAAAGTTTTTGCTGAGAACTTATTTAAATTCCAAAAACCGAATGCCAACTTGA
>NW_016228881.1:0-1284 GCF_001687245.7 Rhagoletis zephyria | reverse complement strand
GCAAACTGCAAACTGCATTATCTGGCCAATTTATCAGTCTCACTCTCTCTCGCTCATTTTCTCTCTTTCATTCAATCGATCATTCTTATTTCTTTCTTTTTTGAGAAAAGAGAGTCCAGAAAGCAGGAGCTTGCCAATAACACTTTCACTACAGTTGGGCAGTGAAGTACGAAGTCTCCTCTCAAAGNTTTCACTACAGTTGGGCAGTGAAGTACGAAGTCTCCTCTCAAAGAGAGAGGGATAATGAGACGTCGCCCTAAATTAAGAGTGATGGGGCAATGAGATGTGATGGCAATTAATTACCACATTGGCGATCGTGATTGGCAAGCGTAATCGCCGCAGTCTCTCTCTCTCTCTCTCTCTCTCTCAGTTTTTTGCCCATCACTTTCTAGGTCAACCTAATCTCGGCGCCTAATCCTTTTTCAGAGAGAGAGTTTTCGCTCATTGAGAATTATCGAATTAGTGCAGATTGTCATAATAGTAGTAGTAACCTGGCTAACTTGGCTTCTTTCAACGGTTTTTCATCATCAACAAGTGGTCTTTTTGTTGATTTGATTTCTGTAGCAGCCAATCTGTTTGTTTTGATTTGTTTTCGATTTTGTTTCTAAAGGTAAACAGTTTTTGTCGCTGCCGTCGCCGTCATCTCACGCACACTGTAAATCACTTTAGAGGTGGCTTCCACTTTTTTTTGTCTCAAACGGCAGTAAATCTTTTTTATCTCTCTGAAACTGAAACTACAACTGCAAACTACTGGCAAACAGTCAAACAGTCAAATAGAAACAAAAAATTGTAAAACAAAAAAAAGATGATCTGCATTTATTTTTCGTTGCCCCACACTGAGCTGCAAAACTGTCAAAACAGCAATTAAAAAAGTCTGCACAAATGCAGATAAATGGTCAGCAGACAGTTTTCAGTGTGTGTGTGCTTAGCATCCAATGGATTTGCATTTGTTTTTTGGCCTCAGCCGTAAATCGGGTTTAATGGGGTAAACAGTCAGCAATAGCAGCCACAGCAGCAGCAGCTGTCGCAAGACGCCGTTTTTGCAGTTATAATTTTTTGCTGCGAATAAATTAGCAATTTGTGTTGTTGTTGTTGCTTTTCAACATCATCATCATCAGCAGTTTTAGCNCATCATCATCAGCAGCAGCAGCAGTTTTAGTTCTTAGCATCGCAATCAAAAATCAGTACAGTAATATATCTCAAAAAGTTTTTTTGATAAGCAAAGTTTGCTAAAAAGCGACCAATTTAGGTTCTTGGTAATTAGTTCAAGCAAACAAGATGAGT
>NW_016228879.1:442-1288 GCF_001687245.7 Rhagoletis zephyria | reverse complement strand
TAATTTTAACTCCAAGTTAAACATCGTTATCGACGTTGCCGACACCTAGATTATAACATGTGATCGATAAAGCAGTCGATGTTCTTAACTGAAGGACTGGTGCCGACGGCTCTAAATATCAAACGCTACTCTCGTTGACTACTACTGAGTTGATTAAGTAGAGAAAAAAAAACTTTGCTTTATCGGCGTCATTTTAAAATCAAGCATTTGAGTTGAGGATTGGTTATTAGTGTGAGTGAAAATTCACAATGCAGGAAAATGGTTCTGAAGAACCTCACACAGAACCATCATTTGGCAGTTCGGAATTATAACTTCCCCGATAGATGAGGTATTTAAAGCGTTTATTTTTTCAATTGTAAAATATAAGCCACCGCGAAGTTGCGTGACATTGCTTTAGACAGGAGGCAAACGTAAGTGCAGTTCTAGTTATATAAAACGTATCTTCTGAACTTTCAAATATAGGACTATGGAAAATTGTATGAAATTGCAATTTCGGACATTTTGAAGTCGATATGCTTCTTTTTGGAGGAGACAAACTTTGGTCCAAGTTCTTGTCCCACTCTCGGTATACTGAGGGAAAGAAATATTAAAATCAAATAGAAACGTAATTGATCTTACTATAAACGTCAACGAAAGTACTGTATATTGGTAAATATTCAATTCAATTACGCGCATATTAAAATGACCGCGTTCGCACTGAAAAAACATCCGTGAAGTGAAGAATCAAGGCAAAAACTAAAAATAAAAATTTAATTTGCATGTTGCCCGCAGTGGAATTCGAACCCGACCATCTCCGGATATCAACAACTTGTGGCAAGCATCTTTGCGCACTCAGCTACACCCACA
>NW_016228879.1:0-432 GCF_001687245.7 Rhagoletis zephyria | reverse complement strand
GCAGTGGAATTCGAACCCGACCATCTCCGGATATCAACAACTTGTGGCAAGCATCTTTGCGCACTCAGCTACACCCACACATATAAAGCTGCTTTCAAATGTTGAATATCCATCAACACCACAGCACGCGATTTGTGCTATGTATGTATGTGTGTGATGTCACCGCTCTCGGAGCGGCACTCCCCAGCCAGTAAGAAAACGTACATTTTACGAACATTATGTTTTACGAGGGATTCTCGTATCGCCAAAAAGTTAGAGAAAAGCTCGTAAACGATAAAACAAAAAAATAGAATAGAAAGAGGCTTGTAGTAATTTGTCAGCACCAGAAAAAATTTTAGTTTTGTTGACAATTTTTCTTCAATCACAATATTTTATATATTTTTTAAGCAGGGAACGGATTTTATGGAAATTGCCTTTTTTTCTGCTAAAGAG
>NW_016228878.1:0-1284 GCF_001687245.7 Rhagoletis zephyria | reverse complement strand
GGAGAAGAAGGTGCTTTTGATTTTTATTTGCAGAGACTGTGACTGAGTGATGGCTGCTGCACTAGTTGCCTGTAGTTGCCAGTACCTGATCTTGCTTTTTACTTTTCTTTTTCTTTCACCTTTCTTCAACTGCTTTTTACCTGCTGATTTTGCCGATTGATGTGCGGATAAGGTTTGGCCGCTGCTCTTGCTCTCCCTCGGATAGATATGCAGATAGGTAGATAGTGCTGGTGGTGAGGAAGGGGATGAAGTGATGGGGTTGCTGCTTTGGTGGTGGTGGTGTTGGTAGCTCGAGCATCAGTCGATGCTCTTCTTGCTAATTAGTTATCGCAGCAGAAGCAGCAGCAGCAGGTTCACTTCGAGAGTGTCACTGTGCTGGCTAGCTCGGCCAGAAAAGAGAGAATATCTGTGCGAAAGATGGAGAGAGAGAGAGAGAGGTTCCTTTGACTTTATCTACTCATATCAGTTCTTATTTTAGAAGCAGGCTTAAAAATGTTTGAGGGAGGGAGGTTGAAGAATGTGGTGGCGGTGGTGGTGATCAGCGAGGATGGCAGGGCAGAGATACCCCTTCTTCTGTTTCACTTCTTCTTCTTCTCCCTAACACACCTTCTCTGTCTCGATGACTTCGATGATAACACACCACTGCTTGTTAGTATATTGTTTTACTTTTCTAGANTTCTCTTCTGAGATGTGACACAACTGTAGCAGTGTGGTAAGTGACAGTGATGAGGGCACAAACAAAAAGACTGGTAAAAGACTGATGAGAGAGAGAGGATTGAAAAGGGGGTGATCACCACCGTGATTACCATCAGCATGCCTGCTGGCCATGGAGACACAAAAAGGTGGTGGTGGTGATGTGCCCAATGCACCCACTCTGAAAGCGCACTACCTCCATCACCACCATCACCACCGATTGCTTCTATTAATAGCAACCTGCTGTAAAATGTGTCTCCTTCGTGATAATCAGACATTTTTCAAACCAAGAGAGAGGGAGGGTAAAACTTATGTAATACTGATGCTGCTGCTGCTGCTGCTGATGCAGATATCGAAGCTAGTTATCGCGTAATCGCGCGCGTTATTGTCCCATCAGGGACAGTGGAGTGAAATGTATGTTGTTTTTGCTGCTTGTTTTCACCCCCTTTGAATCTTTTATTATTAGTACATGGGTTAAAAATAGTGGTGAAGGTGGTTATGATAGGTACTTTGCTTTACTTTCCAGTAATTGCCATTCTTTGGCTTCCAATTAGCAGCAAGAGCAGCACTTGTTCTTCTTGTTCTCTTCGT
>NW_016228877.1:0-1284 GCF_001687245.7 Rhagoletis zephyria | reverse complement strand
TATTGCATACTCCTTCAATGTTACTCTGTTTTCATTAAAAATACACTACATGAAGACTACATAGAAAAGTATTTTCTACTACAAAAAAAAATGCTAACCGCAGACTTATATGAAAAACCACACTTTTGAGAAATAATACTGCAGAACTTTAAATCTAAAAACCCAACACAGTAAAAAAAAAACAAATTTGCAAGTTTGTAAAGTAACAAAAAAACGATTCATATTTATATGAAGCAGAGTTGTGGTAAATTATCGAAGCAGCTCGTTGGCTAACTATTTAATATCTGGCTATTATTTAGTGGCAAAATATTATATTTAAATAAATACAACCTACTTATAAAACTTATGCTAAAACGAAAATTTGTTGTATTTGTTAGCACATGCTAAATAAATTTCAAAAATGTATGCTCTTTTTGTCTGTTTCCCTGAATGTAATATTATTTTATTATAGTTATTAAACATATACATATATCTATGTATTTATGTTTATTTATTTTTTTAACTAATAACTACAATCTTTGTATCATTGTTAGTCTCGCCTTTTTCTCGTCTATTTGGGAACAAAAAAAAATATTAATTACATTTGTTAGTTTATTACTTAAAAAATTATTATACATTTAAACATTTTACTGACTATTGTTATTATTACGTACATACTACCTACATGCGTATATTCATTGCTATTGTAATTTTATGTTTTAAATAATTGTTTACNTTAATTTTCATGCTCCCTGTTTCATATATCATATTCAAGTATCTTCCTTTGATGGTGCTCATTTCATCCATTCACAAATTATTTCATATTAGTTACTTTTATTATCTTCGTTTATTATCTTTCGTTTAACAAAGCTTGAAGTTCTTGGCTCATTTTGTGTGCCTTTTGTAAGCTTTTCTCATCCTCATTTCAGTCGCTCGATTGGCAGAACTTTCATTCATTCGCTTGTTGCTCTCACTAAAGCTTGTTCAATTAACCTCTTTTTTATAAGTTTCTCAAAAATTTTAAATTACAAATTATTGTACTTCTTCCAAAACGTAAAAGTGCTTATAAAAGCTTATCAAATGCTTTTTACTAGACCTACATATATGTATACTTTAAGCCCCGATTCAGCCAAAATTTAGACATATATGTTAATTATCAAATTAAAGCTAAGAAAACGCTCTTAGTAAGCATCGTGTGGCTCTGAGCTTTTAGAAGTTCAAATGGTTCCGTTGATACTGATGCATCAGCATTTATATATGATCAACTTCTACTTGCGATAAAGTTTTGGGTATAACGTGTCTATA
>NW_016228876.1:0-1284 GCF_001687245.7 Rhagoletis zephyria | reverse complement strand
TTCCACAGACAGGTGGTGAACAGTTTGCACATCTCGGTTGGCTCTTGTCGTTTCAGATGAAGAAAAGTTCTGGGATGGCAATGTTGCACAATGAGAAAAAACGTGAAACGATAGTGGGAAGAGATAACAGTGTTGTGAACTCCACACGAAAGTGTGTAGAGGCGTCATCACACTCAGGTGGTAAAAGGAACTTCAACAGTAGAATAATGCCAAACTCTAAAACTGCTGCTGACGAGAGTTTGTGGGTAAGCGCTCTGGTGAAGCTTCTTTTGGTATAATAACAACAGGTAAAAAGATTTTGTAAAAGTAAAAGCTAAGCTGCAAAGCAAAGAGTGCTCGAGCAAACGAGCCTGTGGTTTAGGAGATTGAGATTGATGGGCGTTGAGAATGCCGTTGCCTGGCATCTTCAAGAGGTGAAGAGGCAAACACCTCCTCATCCTCTTTTCGACAGCACCAACCACATGGCGTGGATGATGGCGGGGAAGTAGGCGAGACAGGCGAGGATTACGTTGAGGAGCAGCTGGAGGCCACAGCCGTCGACGCACCACACCGCCACCGGAGGGAGGATGATGGCGAGGAGGATGAGCAGAATGGTCTTTGCGGTGTCATCGCCTTTCTTGTCATTGGCCATGATTTTTTAGAAAGAGAGGGCGTTGAATCGAGCACGAGATAGAGACGAAACTTGCAAAAGCAGGGAGCTGAAAAGCAAAACAAAACAGGTCAAATCAACAGAAAAAGAAATGGTAACGCGCGGCACAGACCAAAAAGCTTTACCTGACGTAGCACACCTGAAAGCAAACACACGCACACCGTTTTCGAACTTCCGAGTTACAGGCTGTAAAGGGAACTTCAGCCGTAGAATGATGCAGCTGTCTGCAACTGCTGCGGACGAGTGTTTGTTGGTAAGCTCTCTGGTGAAGATTGTTCTTTTGTTATAATAACAAAAAGTAAAAAGATGTTGTAAAAGTAAAAGTATGCTGCAAAGCACAGCTCCTCTTCTGCTCAAAGTTGAGAATGAGCTGGTTTTAAAATGTTGAGATTAATGGGCGTTGAAGCCGCCGCCGCCGCCGTTGGAATCAGCTGCTCGTCATCCTCAGCTGATGGACGAGATACTGGGCATCCTCTTCACTTTGTCAGCACCAGCCACAGGGCGTGGAAGATGCCAGGGAGGTAGAAGAAAATGGAGAGGATAATGTTGAGAAAGAGGTGAAGGCCACAGCCGTCCACCCAGTACACCGCCACCGGGGGCAGGATAATGGCGATGATGACGAGCAGAAGGGTGTT
>NW_016228874.1:0-1284 GCF_001687245.7 Rhagoletis zephyria | reverse complement strand
CTATACGAACCTCTGGACTTCGTCCGTAAATTCTTATCGATGCCTTCTGCCGTGCCTTGGCGAGGGTTCCGCCGCAAGCAGCATATTAAACATCCTTACTTATCGCCGTTTGTAAGGGTGCTGTTTCGGACGCCGTCTGGTACTGGCGTCTTTTTAGCTGATAGTTTGCTTTCTGTGTTGAGCACTTCTTCAATAGATGTAATTGAGATGCTGGTGCAAGACTTATGGATGGCTTATTTTAAAATCGTTTGGAAGTATCCGCACAATGAGAAAGTGCAATAAAAGTGTGTAAAACACAACAGTGATATGTAAAACTATAGATGAGCCGCATTTTATAACATGTTCTCATTACGTTTATTTACAACGCGAGCATGGTTCTGGCAAAACATCGTTGTTTAAGATTCTACAAAAAAATTTTATAAGAAAACTTTTTGGAACATTATGAGTTTTTAAGCAATTAATTTTTTCGTGATCGTCATATGGGGAGCTCCCTGGATGTGGGGCCCCGAGCTTTATTAATCCGGCCCTGTGCTTATGCATGTATATTGTAGATACTAGTATAACGCCACTAAGTACTTTAAAAATTTAAAAAGTTTTTCCAGTGTTCTTTTCTTTATCAAATGCAGCTAACACTTGACCCTACATTTCTTCTTTACTTTCGCACTCAATTTTATTAAGTCCTGGTTATTTATTGCCATCTCGAGAATCTTAGAAATTCTGCTTGCAACTGCGGGGCAGTGACAATACCATTATTTATTTCTACGTATAAATGCATTTATTTAAATGCATCTATGTATCTGCAAAGGTACATATGGATGATTGTACATTAGGGTAGTCCAAAATTGCACCTGAAAAAGTAAATTTTTATGTTTTTTATTTTGAAATCAAAAAATATTTAGAGGTCGCTCTATCTCAGAATTCGGTTCAAAAACGCCCTATTTCAGCTGAAAATACATTGAAAATGTGCTGCGTTCTTTAAAAGTTTTTTTGAGATAGGGCATTTTTGAACTGGCTGCCGAGATAGGTCGACCTTCCAGTCAGGTGACAAAATGTAAATAGGTACTTATGAAAGTAATTATTAATAAATAAAAGCCATATACAAAAATATACAAAAACCAATTCTGTAAACATGTTTATTTATTCTACTCCATAAAGAAATTTACTCGAAGCTTTAGGGNCCATAAAGAAATTTACTCGAAGCTTTAGGGTAAACGAAACCAACGTACCTCAGATTCTGATTCAGCGGGTCGAAATACAAGTCGATAAGTGGGTCAGGTTAGAAGA
>NW_016228873.1:0-1284 GCF_001687245.7 Rhagoletis zephyria | reverse complement strand
AAATAAAATAAAATAAAATAAAATAAAATAAATTAAAATAAAATAAATATTATTCATAAAACTAAAAAAGTAAATAAAATAAAAAATTAAATTAAGAAACATAGTTAACAAATTAAAATAGAAATAAAACAAGGTTGAAAAATATGATATATAGAATTAAATCGAAATAAACAGTATAAAATTATATACAAATATTTAAATATTATATTCTATTTAATATAAAAGACAAGGTAAACAAATAAGAACTTGATTATGAAAAAATAAAATAATAAATATCTACAATAAAAAAGTTTGTTGCTTTTTCAATTTTGCTAATAAACAATCGTGGTACAAAGCTCAATCAAACACCTAAAAATGAAATGCTAATAAGCCACAATAACATTGTCAACTACAATAAAGTAAAGTTTAATAAAAATAATACAATAAGTTAAGATAAAAAAGTAAATCGAAGTGGAACCAAAGAAACAATTACTTAATTAACCAAAAACTATTAAAAAGTGGCAAGATTTATTTTTTCAATCAACTAAAGCTTTCTTGTTGCTCTTACTCTTGTTGCTGATCTTATTACCGTCGCTGTTGCTCGACACAAGTTAATATCAACCACGTCAGCTACTGTATTGTCACGGCTGGCTTAAGCCACAACACGGTGCGCGCTTATAAACAACACTTGCTATTAGTGCTGATGCTATCACTAAATATAATCGCGATCCACATCACCATAATCAATCAAAAAACAAAAGGGCTACTGGCTACTACTGCTGATACACTGCTCTCCACCAGCGTTGTTTAGCTTATAGCGCCTGTGGAACAACTCTACTGCAACCGTTAAAACCGCACAGTCAATGGAGCTTAAGAAGTCCGTGTGTGTGTGTGTGTGTGTGGTCAATCTAGATTCTCAAATTAATGCTGAAATGTGTCAGTCACTGATATGATTCTTAATTGATTTTTGGCCCTTTTTGTTGTTTAAATATTAAATAAGTAGGCGGCTCACCAGACAAACTGAGCAACTGATCTNTGGTACCAGACTTTTTACTATTTATTTAGTGGCTTGCTTTATTTGTATTTACTATTTAGTTGCCACAGTAGCTACGAGTAAAACATGTTCAAAATGATTCCCTTCTTTAGAAGACATATAATTTTTATTTTATCTACAATTGTGTGTGTATATACATAGTATGTATTAAGAAACTTATTTTCTTCCAACTTATGTGCTCCAAATTGTGTGCTATTTTGGCAGGGACTGTACGAGTAAACATACATACATACATATCTGCCTGCCAAGCC
>NW_016228872.1:0-1284 GCF_001687245.7 Rhagoletis zephyria | reverse complement strand
CAAAGTTATAATACCATTTCATGCTCATGAAAGGTATAAAAAACAAAAAAGATCCTGTGCCCCAGGACCCGAACTTAGATCTCTCTAATAGCACGCTAGTGCTCTGCCCACTCAAGAAAATTCAAAAGAGTTTCGTGGAAAATTTTAACTTTTTTATCATATTTTTAGAATTTTTTGAGTATGCATTTTTGTTGTCCAATAAATTTTAGTGTAATTAGGTGCAAGTTTTAAGTACCTAGGACCTATCGTTGATTTTTGGCAATTTTTTTCACGCAGTTTCTTCAAATATTACTTTGAATGGAAAATTTGGTAACACCTACAACAAAAAATTGTCTCAAAAATCACTTTTAACTTTAGCCTAATGTACGTATGGTAATTTTGCAATTTAGTACTTTATGTATGTATATGCGCTAGCTATGAATTTGTATATTATACATACATACATATATAGACACATACATATGTACATATATATATTTAGCATATCCATGTACGCTGGCAAATTCTTGGCTAACAACAAATTTCGCAATTTCGTTAAAAGTTTGTGCAATGCGATTTAGATAACGAAGTGGCCCTGCCCCAGTCAACGCTAAGAACCCAAAAATACACGCACAGACAAGTACATATGTGTGTAGAACTAAATACACATCCAAATACTTGCTTGCGCGCTATTCACTTTCACCAAACACTTTTAGCTTTGTCGAACTTTTGCCAATTTTCAGACGCTTAAGCTGCTACTACTACGACTTCAGAACTCACGCTTACTCATTTCTTCCCCCGCTCCGAGAACTCATTGCTTAGCCTGCTGATGATATCAATTCAATTTTTGCAATTTTTGCAAATCTAACAAATTCGTTAAAGTCACAGAAAAGTATTACGTAGGCAAGTACTTTAGGTTGCCATTTCATTTTATATTTATTTCAACGCCCAAGCAATTTCCCACATATCTACAACACTTGGCATTGGTCACACAAACTGAGCTATTTATGTACATTAGACNTTGGAATTATAAAATCTATTATATTTTAAGACGTCCACCAAAATATTTTGAAAAAATATTAAGATTTAAGTGAGCTGGACCGATTTTAAAATTCCTCCAAAAATGGAGTTTTTTATTAATAAAAATAGTTTCTTAAAGACTTTTTTTGAAAAAATCCTCTCAAATGACAAAAGGGTTCAAGCTTAAAAAATTAGCATAAAAATATTTTTAAAAAATTTAAAAAAAATTTTGAACCGAATCGTAATAATGCGATTTTTGATGCTGTTTTTAACTTTTTTCAAAGA
>NW_016228870.1:0-1284 GCF_001687245.7 Rhagoletis zephyria | reverse complement strand
ACTACAAAATAAATAAATCCATCAGGATAAACGAATGAAGAAGAATCACATCAACAAACTGAAGGCTATCGTAAATAAGAGATGAGTGATTTCGAAGCAGAAAACAATGTTCAGTGTAGCGTTGTTATTTAAGTCAAGTTTTTCTATGTGCTTTTGCCCTATAAAATGAATTAGAAATGTACTAATTGCTCCGTTGGGAAACATAAATGCTGACTAAATAAAACTCTATTAGAAAAGGAGAAACACTTCTTCAGTTTCATTTGTATTATAATTTATTTACTGAAAGTTCAACAAAAGAAAAATAATGTGAATTGTTATCCTGTTAATAAATAACACCGACAAAACACGAAAAAAACCAAAAATTTTTAAAACACACGAAAAAATCAATATATTCACAAAACTACGAGCCAAATATAGTATAACTGCGTTTTTAATTATTCTCTCTGACGTCAGATTTTTTTTTTAAAGCACTTCGAAATTTCTGGGATATGATTGAATAAAAAAATTATTTAAAAGATTTGGTGCATTGTAGAGTAAGAATATGGGTATCACTTAAAAGGAAAAATTCTATAGAATTAAAAAAAAATATTTTTTTGGTGCACCAGGACGAATAAGTTTTGAAAATGTCCATTTAAAACTTTATCCTTGAATATCCTTCGAAATTTGAAATATTTATTTTTGGAAAAAATTTATATCAAGGACTAATATGAAAACTACCACATCCTCCGAATTTCGTCCTTCTACCTTTATTAGTTTTAGATTAAAAAAAAAATTGTACACTTCTCTTATAAGATATCAATAGTTACAATATATGTACATAAATGAAGATACTGGCATCATTACACTATACAACACTCGTCTGTTTATTGGACCAAACCAATTTTTTTTAAATAATAGGGCCTTCGGTAAAAAATTATGTAAATAACTTAAAAACCTAAAAATATAGATTTAGTCCGCCTATTTCTCTTATTTAAATGGTATATAACCTTATTTTGTGCAAATTTATATTACAGGTGCTATAAGGTCGGGTCTTAGAAAAATTAAAATCCTTATATTTCAAACAATTGTGAGCTGATTTTTAAAAATTAATTAGTATCGTTGTAAACTTAATTAAACCCCCTTTCTTCTGACATGCATATTTTTATACTTCGTATGCAAAAATTTGAGAAAATACATTTAAGAGGAAAAAATACTTTTTTTTTTTAATATTTTAAACCAAAAAAATTACTAGCCGATTTTTTAAAGGTATGTATACAAATTTGTGAAAAAACACTTAAAATCAAA
>NW_016228869.1:0-1284 GCF_001687245.7 Rhagoletis zephyria | reverse complement strand
ATTTTCCCGTGTCACCTCCCATAGAGAAAATGATTTATGAGTAGCTTGACCGGATGTTGAAGCTAGGCGTAATTGAAGAATCCGACAGTGCGTGGTAATCTCCTATTGTCTTGGTCTGAAGCCAGGAAAAGTTGGATTATGTCTTGACAGCCGGAAGGTGAATTCGGTCACCATAAAGGATGCCTACCTGTTGCATAACATTGATGGTATTTTGTCTCGGTTGCCAAAAGCAGAGTTTATAACTAGTCGCGATCTTAAAGATGCATTCTGGCAAATACCATTAGATCCCATGTCAAGAGCCAAGACCGCTTTCACTGTGCCAGGAAGGCCCCTTTATCAGTATCTTTTGATAATCTCGGATTCCTTTGAAAAGCATCTTGACGTTCTGCGTGAAGTCGCAAAATGCATTCGTTCCTCAAGCCTGACCACAAAGGTTACCAAGAGCAAATTTTGCCTTAAGGAGGTGCGCTACTTGGGCTACATAGTCGGGAACGGAACAATTCAAACAGATCCGGAAAAAGTATCCGCAATAACGGAGTTTCCGCAGCCGCGATCGGTAAAACAACTTAGAAGATTCTTGGGAATGTCCGGTTGGTACGGAAAATTCATCAAAAACTATGCTGCAGTTACTTCTCCTTTGACCGATTTGCTTAAATCCAATCGCAAATTCGCTTGGAACGAAGAAGCACAGAATGCATTTGAAGGGTTGAAGAAAATTTTAATCGCAGCACCGGTTCTACATAGTCCAGATTTTACACGACACTTTTATATAAACTGTGATGCAAGTAAATCAGGCATAGGAAGAATATTGGTTCAGATGACTCCGAAGGGCGAAGAAATCCCTATAGCATTTATGTCTAAAAAACTCAACCAAGCACAACGCAATTATTCAGTTATCGAACAGGAATGTTTAGCCGCAATGCTTAGTATTAAAAAGTTCAGAGCGTATGTGGAAGGGCATGATTTCACTGTAATAACTGATCACGCATCGTTGAAGTGGCTCATGTCTCAAGACTAGCTCGTTTGGCTTTAAAGCTTCAAGGCTTCATTTTCAAAATATAGCCCAGAAAAGGTAGCCAGAATGTAGTACCCGATGCACTTTCGCGAGTTAACACCAATGATCTCGCTGAAATCAGTTTTCGTTGACCTAAAATCAATACACTTCCAATCGGACCAGTACAAAGAACTCATCAGGAAGATTAATGAGAATCAAAACAAATTTCCTGATATAAAATTCGTTGACGGATACATATACAGACGGACCGAACATGCTACTGGTGAGCG
>NW_016228867.1:0-1284 GCF_001687245.7 Rhagoletis zephyria | reverse complement strand
ACAGGCTGAATTTCAAAATAAATCTCTTAATACCTTCAAAGATATAAAACAAAAAGCCTTTCAAATATTGAGACTTACACAAAAAGATCTTACTATTTAAAAAANAGAAAATCAAGATGAAATTGAGTCTGGTAGAGTAATCGAAATTTTAGAATATCATGACCTCCAGACGCCCTCGCGAAACCGGATACTCAATGGCAGAACTAGAACTGGACGCAAAGAACACCGCCAGATTGCTCTATTAGAGCAGCTAATAAATAAACAGGCTGAATTTCAAAATAAATCTCTTAATACCTTCAAAGATATAAAACAAAAAGCCTTTCAAATATTGAGACTTACACAAAAAGATCTTACTATTTAAAAAAGGATAAACTAGCTCTTTACAAGCAGGATATCGGGAATAAAAGAATGGTTCGAAAAGCTAAACTAGAACTTAAAAAAAAACTGCTTGAACTGAAACAAGAAATGTATAGGAAGTACAATAAATTAAAATGTCAAAGACTACAGTGAATTGATTTTTATTTGTGCTATTTATGTTTAATGAAACAATGGAAATGATTTGTGCCTGAGGCGATGAATATGCTTTTCTTATGCTTAATAAAAATGTAAACAAAATATGAAAATATTAGTGTAAGCACGACAAGATATTTCATCTGATTTCTTCTGCAGCTTGTCGCATAGGAACTTTACCATTTGCATTAGCTTCTTTCAACACTCCCGTGCTGGACGTCTGCAATGTTCACTTCTTCATAGGGGACATTGTAGAGGTTCCAAATATTATGTAGAGCCGCACAAACATTATGATTAAAGTGGCCTTTGCAGGAGTGTAATGAAGTGAGCGAGCACTTAACAAATATCGTAACCGGCTTTTTAACACCCCAATCGTCCTCTCAATAATGTTTCTAGCTTTGGAGTGCCGGGTATTATATAAGCTATATATCCTGGTTCAGCATTTCTGTAAGGTGTTAGTAAATAAGGCGCTAAAGCATAGCCAGCATCACTTTAAAAAATAAAAATAATCCAATTAACACGTTTTGAGTTGTATGGACGTAGCATTTTAAATAATAACCAAGTGTTATCTGAACCACGGTTACACATTGACTCTAATCGTGACTTCAAACCGGACATTTGAAAAATCATAGAGGCATGCGTAGCCCCTGGGTGCTTGGCATTGATGTATTTGATATTCATCAAANGCAGAACTAGAACTGGACGCAAAGAACACCGCCAGATTGCTCTATTAGAGCAGCTAATAAATAAACAGGCTGAATTTCAAAATAAATC
>NW_016228866.1:0-1284 GCF_001687245.7 Rhagoletis zephyria | reverse complement strand
TACCTCGTCATAGTCCGGCGGTGGAACGTCGACTCCGTCATCATCGACTAAGGGCTCGGGTTCCTCTTCTCCATAACTTTCCGTGCTGCTACCATTTAGTANATTTGCCGCAACAAGATACGTAAAAATCACAAAATAACGATTAAAAATGATGAAAAAATAAAAATCATAAAATAACGATTAAAAATGATCGAACAAATAAAAATCATAAAGTGACGATTAAAAATGATCGAAAAAATAAAAATCATAAAATAACGAATAAAATGATCGAAAAAAATACAAATCACAACATAACGATTAAGTTTCGATTTTTATTATAAAAGTCATAACAGTTACGGTCCCTGGGTAATCGGTTNAAAAATCACAAAATAACGATTAAAAATGATGAAAAAATAAAAATCATAAAATAACGATTAAAAATGATCGAAAAAAATACAAATCACAACATAACGATTAAGTTTCGATTTTTATTATAAAAGTCATAACAGTTACGGTCCCTGGGTAATCGGTTTCATGGATTATCGTAAGCGAACACAGTGACACGGGATTTTTATATAATAGGACTATTATTATTATATATCTGTGGACATTTGACAAAACAACTTCTCCCGAAATAAGACAATTTTATTAGTATTAATATAAGAACAGCTTCAATATTTTTGACTTATGAATTTTATTGGTGAGTTTTTGGTTGTGAGTTTTGCACTCGGTGTATACTATATTTTCTCACAGCAAATAAACAACAAAACATACACTGAATATGTATTAAGACAAATTTATAACGAATTTACAGAAAAACTTAAAACCCACATTGTGAAGGTCAACAACGGCTTGGCTAAAGTTAATTCTAAGTGCCAAGTCTACTCCAAATTTCTTCAGTAGCTTTCGATACCAAAATCAGACTGTAGGTAGATAAATAAATTTTTGGAAGATATTTGAGGGCCTCTCAAAATGTTACAAATAAAATTGACCATAAACTCATAAACTCATTCCTCTTTTCATCAGAATCGGTAGAGCGTAAGTAAATGCTTTCGAAGTGTAAAGCTGAAATATTGTTTGGAAAGCACCAGATTATTTTGCCACAAATCTCACAATCGTTTTTTCATATTTTTTTCAGGTTGCGCCCAGTAATATTTTATTTTTATGATAAGAGAATATTTGTTACCATACTAACTATACAGCAGAAACCACTTTCCTCACTCTGGCTTTTATATCTTAATAAAAATTTTAACTTAGTGGGTATATATCTTCAGAAATTTCTCACATAATTTCTATTTTTTTTTT
>NW_016228865.1:0-1284 GCF_001687245.7 Rhagoletis zephyria | reverse complement strand
AAGTGGAAAGCCTATTTGCGTCAGCTATTGATGCATATGTATGTATGTATATATTTATGTAAATCTTTGTAACTCTTTTGCTAAAAAGAAAACTTCATAACGCTACCTCAACTTGAAAAGCTGCCAAGTCCACTTTTTTCAAACTTTACTTTTTGATGCAGAATGACAGATAATTCCAAACTACATGCATCGACTTTTCGTCTCTCCTGAATAATTTAAAAAAAATGGACTTGGCACCTTTTCATCTTTAGGTAACGATATATAAGTAGTATATATCGATGGCTGAGTGGAAGATCGAACTATATCGGCAGCCAATTGGAAAGGGCCCTATCTCAGAAATTTTTTCTTATTTCAGAATTTGGTTGAAGAACGCCCTATCTCAGAATTCGTTTCAAAATGTAAATACAAAAAATTTCAGAAAAGCGGTTCAAATTTTTCAGATTGTCTTTGTAAACGACCTTCTAGAGGAACTGGAGAAAAGGGCCTGTCGGGTGATAACCTATGCAGGTGACGAGGCACTTATGATTAGGGCAGATTTGATAACCCTCCCTTTGAGAAAGGTATTTAATTGTAGCTTGCAAACACGCAGACCCAATCCTGAACAGAAAGACTGGAATTTTTTACGATCTCAAGTTCTGGTGGGTTTGCTTCCTAATCACACGGATTACTGAGTATCCGAAATGGTTACTGGTAGCTTACATATTAGTCTCATCCGGGTGACATAGCGACAGTGCATTGCTAACGACTTGACAACTAAAGGTACCCTTGCGACGATATCTCCAGTTAGAGAGCGATTGGAGGTACCTCATTATTGGACAGATTCGCCTCGGCGCGCTCATAGAGAAAGCGGGGACAGCGCATTTGCCCGTGTCGGCCCGTGGGGATCAGTAACCGTCGCAGTAGTTCCGTACGCTTGCAAGACTGCAGCTCTCACTTTTGATGGAGGTCTGGACCAAAAATAACAGTTATTTTTTTTTAAAGTCGCCTTGGATAACAAATTTGTTATCAAATCAAAGAGGACGGAAATAGCTCTTAAACAGAAATAACGAACGAAGGTTACCACCTCTATTCATATTTTTTTTATAATTTAATACAAAAGAAATTTATATGTATACCTCAGCCAAGGTTCGTTCTATGGTAATTAAATAACATTTTTTACAGAAATATTTTCCAATAAGTGGCTTTCCTCGATTCAACATTTCAGTTTTAAAGCTATTTTAGTCCTCTCTTCATTAATACCAAACTGGTTTAATTTGGATAGGCGGCTTGTTCATTATCAGGAAA
>NW_016228863.1:0-1284 GCF_001687245.7 Rhagoletis zephyria | reverse complement strand
CGCGTTGGCACTTTGCCAGACGTCTCCCACCGGAGGCACTTCAGCCTTTCGCATATAAAGCGCCTACGGATATCTATTTCACAGCGTGAAAATAGGCCAGAGCTTCCTCTGAAGATGAAGTTTACTGCAAGGTGATCTTATTGCACACCTAACTTTTAGTTACTGGCGGTACACTCCGGCACCCACTCTCCTTTCTTTCATACAAAGTTACTCTGTTCGACAATTTGTTTTTTTTTTATGAAAGAAATTAATAACACTGTCGGCCAAAATGAAACTAGACTGACCAAAAATGGTGAACATTTCGTGAAAAAACAGCAGATTCCATTTATGATATCCCCAAAGAAGTTTTATACTGGAAAAAACTATAGACACATGCGTAAGGTACACGGCTTTTTAATATTGTATGAAATTTATTACGCCCACAGTCTATCACACGCAACTTCCAGCCATCAATTCACCTTAAAATAATAAACCAAAATTATAACCAATAAACTCTAGCTTCCGTTAATATGTATGCATGTCGATAACCCGCCGCATGAACCAATCTACTTGCCATATAAGAATTATATTTTCAATTGCGAGTGCTCCAGAAACCTTTCCGACTCGAAAGTAATAAGAAGCCAACAAATGATTGAAATTTAATATTACTTCGCAATACGTATAAACATATTACAAATAAGCTCACAAAATGACATTGTCCATTTCGGTCACATAACCCACCGCAGTGTTTTACTACATACCTTATAAATATGTGTATGTATATTTATCTTGTTGCGTTTACGATCGTTGAATTTATGTACGATTTTTTCTTCCGCTTTAAGCAGTTACTTGAATTCGTAATATCTTTGTATTCTATATCTGTGTTCGTTTGGAAAAGTAGCTTATGTCGAAACGCCGGCTTTAGTATAATACGGCATTCCCTTTATTCTTTAAACGACAAGGAATTTTTGGATGAGACTTAACAAGAATAATGACTTGCTAGTATCGGAACTATTTCTTGCACGTTTATTTGCCAAAAGTTTTTCAACGGCTCAGTGCCGGTGAGTCATTCACAATCGTATGCTGCGAATGCCGATTTATACTAAAGCCAGCCTTNTAAGTAGTTGTTTTGTGACAGCGCTTTTATTTTGTTACAAACAAATTTACAAACAATGAAATTCAATGCAACAATTTAACATTCAATTGAATTTTAAGTATAGCAGTTACTACTATGGCTGATGCCTGACGGCCTTCACGTGTGTGTGGTTTTGTACTAGTATATGCTATACAATATGGTTTGAGGCT
>NW_016228862.1:0-1284 GCF_001687245.7 Rhagoletis zephyria | reverse complement strand
ACCAAATATGAAGACAAAATCTTCCACTCATATACATGGATAGACCAAATTTCCAATGGTGGTATAATAAAACCTAAACCGGAATTCCTTGCTGACATAAAGAAACTGAAATTAGNCTCATATACATGGATAGACCAAATTTCCAATGGTGGTATAATAAAACCTAAACCGGAATTCCTTGCTGACATAAAGAAACTGAAATTAGCTATTAATAAATTTAATGGAAAGGAAATTTCGAATTGCAAAAATTTAATAGCTGAATGATGAAGTTAAGTTCTGATAAAAATTTAGAATAATCAAACCTTTTTTAAAATGTCTAATATACTTTAGAATTAAGTATTTGAATAAAAAATATATAAATACTTACAAACACTGGGCTAGTAAAAGCAACAAAATTGCCAAAATGGCTTTATAAATGAGTGTGTTTCACTTAGTGTGTAATTTAGAGTCCGACCGATTCCAATTTTTTTTTCAGGTACCGATGCCGATGCCGATTAATCGGCTTTGGCAAGTTTTTTGCTGGCAGTGTTCTCCATATAAAAAAAAAAAGTCGCACATACTTTTGTAAGGAAAAAACGTGAAACACCTTCAACAAAAAAAAAATATTTAGCTGTCTGCAAATGTTTTTTAAAGTTGGCTGTCGCTTCACCTGAACATTTGAATTGTAAAGAATCGGCGAAAAAAGGCCGATGCTCAATTTTGTGCCGATACTAGCCGATGCCGATGCCGATGCCGATTAATCGGTCGGACTCTAGTGTAATTTTGTGTAAGTATGCATTTCCACATTTACAATAAACCGAAAATGCAATGCCTAAAATGAAGCTGATTCTAATGAGATTTTAAAAATTTTCATATCTACAAAAACTTTCATTTCAAAGATATTAGCCCGCAGTTATAGTCAAAATAAAGTCGACTCTAAAGTTAAAATCCGCTTTTTTCGACAGATATCCCATTAAAAGTTATGTCAAAAAGCTGCTTTTAACTTTAGGAGTCGACTTTATTTTGACTATAGCAACGGGCCGTTGAGTTTTATCAAATGTGGTAAATGCATAACAAAGGGTTAATTTCTTTGTTTACATTTTTTGACATTACAGTCAGCTATGAGAGAGCTCGACTGAATTGTCACTTCAACCTTGTTGAATATGCCTTGGTTTTGGCTAATTTTGCTTTTCGTTGTTTTCTTTGCTTTGTTTACTTTTCGCTCGTTTTCCAGTGAAACAAGATGGCGGAGGACCCGCTAAACATTCCCACGACAGCCGGTTCTACGTACCGGAATGACTCGGG
>NW_016228861.1:1113-1284 GCF_001687245.7 Rhagoletis zephyria | reverse complement strand
AAGTATTGTGCCTGAGCGGTTCAGTTCTTCGGCTCTTATTATCTTCTCCCACATCAGATTAAATAAATCACACGAAATGGAGTCCCCTTGTCTGAAACCTCGTTTGGTATCAAACGGCTCGGAGAGGTCCTTCCCTATTCTGACGGAGCTGGTGGTATTGCTCAACGTCAT
>NW_016228861.1:240-938 GCF_001687245.7 Rhagoletis zephyria | reverse complement strand
GTCTTTCGCACAATACACTCGATAAGACCTTATAACCTATGCTTAGAAGGCTGATAACACGGTAGTTGGCGCGTATGGCGGGGTCGCCTTTCTTGTGGATTGGGCAGAGCACACTTAAATTCCAGTCGTCGGGCATGCGTTCATCTGACCATATTCTGCATACGAGCTGATGCATGCACCTCATCAGCTCCTCGCCGCCGTACTGGAATAGCTCGGCTGGCAGGCCGTAAGCTCCAGCAGCTTTGTTGTTTTTCAGCCGCGTTATCGTTGTTCGTACCTCGTCATAGTCAGGTGGTGGGACAGCTACCCCATCATCATCGACTGGGGACTCGGGTTCGTCTTCTTCACTACTTTAAGCTCTGCTACCATTCAGTAGGTTGTAAAAGTGTTCCCTCCACAATTTAAGTATATTCTGGACATCGGTCACTAGGTCGCCATTGTTGTTCTTACAGGAGTACGCCCCGGTCTTGAAACCTTCCTCCTAACCCTCTGGTCGAATTTTCAATCGTTCTTCCTGTCGGTCAGCATCTCAAGCTCTTCGCAATCACGTATATCGGCATCTCTATTCTTATTGCGGCAAATACGTGTCGCTTCCTTCTTCAGTTCCCTATAACGGTTCCACATGTCTCGCGTTGCGCCCGATCGCAGCGTGGCCCTGTAGGCGGCATCTTTTTTCTCTGCGGCTTCTTGACATTCCT
>NW_016228861.1:0-164 GCF_001687245.7 Rhagoletis zephyria | reverse complement strand
ACTTCTTCGGCGGCGGTACTTAATGATCGGGAAATGTGGTTCCACTGCTCGCGTATGTCGGATTGTTGCAGAGTGCTCTCAGAGAGCAGGTGTGTGAGTCGAGTGGCGAACAAAGTGGCCGTCTGTTGTGATTGCAGCTTTTCGATGTTAAGCTTTCCTTGCAT
>NW_016228860.1:0-1284 GCF_001687245.7 Rhagoletis zephyria | reverse complement strand
AAAAACTGTCACGTAAACGGATGCTGCCGAAAGATGCATGCATCATCATCATAATTTTAGGTGCAAAAAAGAGGGAAACTGAAGAAAAGTAGAAATCATTTGCAAATGATCAAATCTAAAGTGATGTTCTTTTATAACACTGCCTAATAAAAAAACTACCATTTTCATCATTACCACCACCACGACTACTTCTACTTCTATTGGTAAATAGGTGAGCAGTGCTCATTTGAAAGTATAAAAACATAAAAAATATGAGTAGTTGTTGTACATTGAATGGTGGTGGTACGACCAATCGGTTTTTGCTGGATGACTTGTTCTTCTTGTTCTCTCGCGACCAACACGGCGTTTAGAGAAAAAAGAAAAAACAAGGCAAAAAAGCAAGCGAGAGCTTAGTAACTCAGTTGTGATTGCTCAACTGAAAATATGCTAAGGTGATTAGCAGCAGCAGCAGCAGTCCAAGTGCTCCTTGTTTTTCTCTTTTTCTTTTTTCCCCTTTCCCCAATCTCTTTTTCTGCATGCACAGTGTTTTTTTGCTAATTTTGTTTACTGTAAAAGAGTAAAACTCTCATGCTCTCTCACCCGAACCTTGTTTCCCTATGTTGTTCCTTAAATTCTAGTCAAACAAATCTAACAAATCAAACCTGAGAAAAAAGACTGCACATTGACCATATTTACCACACACTGCAAACAAACCGTGTTTGCTCACAGTTATGTTTCAGTGTTGCTTCAGTGAGCAGCAGTGGTAAATAAAGAAGGTAGGGTTAGCTAAAATGCGATTGTTTTTGTGTGTGTCCAAATAATGACGATGATGACGATAACAGAAGCACACTGTGTAATTTCTTTTAACTTCAGGAATTATAACTATGAGATTCAGTGAACAGAAATAACTACTGCTAATTCTATTTCTTAACATTACACTAATTCACGATTTTTTCTCAACAGCTTAATTTTAGGTCACAAGACAACAGATTGTTCCGACTTAGTGCAACAGAAAAAAAGTTGTTTAAATCATCAAAAATCTGATAATTTTAGTCATTATGTGATTTGGTAAAATAAATACCCGTGAATAGGCAATTTTTTCCATCAGGTAAAATAATGACATCATATAAAACAAAAACTGAAATACATTTAAAACGCAATGGAAAGGTTTGGTGGCGTTAAAAGAACGCAAAAGAATTTCGTTTTCAGGGGCTTTCCCAACGAAACAACCTTTGTAGCTAACTAAATAAAAAAACTGGCCAGCTTTACTGGGTAGAGAGAGAGAGAGAGAGAGAGAGAGAGAGA
>NW_016228858.1:0-1284 GCF_001687245.7 Rhagoletis zephyria | reverse complement strand
CATGGACAGTTTGAATACCTGAAAATGCCATTTGGGCTGAAAAATGCTCACGCGGTATTCCAAAGGTTTATCAACAACATTTTTCGAGATATGTTAGATGAGAAAAAAATTATTATTTACATGGACGATATAATTATCGCCACTGAAAGATTTGCAGAACATGCCGAACTTCTGAAATTGGTATTAGAACGAATCACGTTACGCACTCTGAAACTTAATTTGAATAAATGTAAGTTTGGTTATAAAGAAATTGACTATTTAGGTTACAAAGTTACACATGAGGGAATATCACCTAGTAATTCTCATATTAAAAGCATACAGAATTTTCCGGTACCTACGAATTTTAAGCAACTACAGTCATGTCTAGGAATGTTTTCGTATTTTCGAAGATTTGTGCCGTCGTTTTCAGAAATTGCTAAGCCCCTGCAGAATTTACTTAAAAGGAATACCCAATTTCACTTTCATGACAGATGCCATGATGNGCTAAGCCCCTGCAGAATTTACTTAAAAGGAATACCCAATTTCACTTTGATGACAGATGCCATGATGCTTTCCGGGAGCTGAAGTCTAGGTTGGTTAAGAGCCCTGTTTTGGCTATTTATAATCCTAATAAGGAAACTGAATTGCATTGCGATGCCAGCAGTATCGGGTTTGGGGCAGTCTTACTGCAACGCCAGGAAGATAACAAATTTCACCCGATATCGTATTTCTCCAAAACTGCTTCTGGCCCTGAATCAAAATATCACAGTTTCGAACTGGAAACGTTGTCTATAGTGTACGTACTAAGAAGATTTAGACATTATTTGGAAGGTATACCGTTTACATTGGTCACCGACTGTAATTCCCTCGCGATGACCCTCGATAGGAAACAATTAAACCCTAGGATAGCCAGATGGGCTCTTGAATTTGAAAACTATAACTATAAAATACAGCACAGGAAGGGTGTCTCAATGGGTCATGTGGATGCTCTGAGCTGGAGGCAAATAGCGGCAATCATAAATTCAGATGAGGTGGAATTTCGAATTCAGGTAGCACAAGAAAGAGACCCAGAGATTCGATCTGTACGGGAACGGTTGGAGAAAGAGGAACTAAAAGATTTTAAATTGATTGACGGGTTGGTATATAGAGTTAAACCAAACGATAAAGACGCGCTTTATGTACCATATGAGATGGAGAATAACGTCATAACGCTGATACACGAAAAGATGGGTCACTTATCGTTAGACAAAACTCTCAATAAGCTAGGTCTTTATTATTGGTTTCCGAAAATGCGCGGGAAAGTCG
>NW_016228857.1:0-1284 GCF_001687245.7 Rhagoletis zephyria | reverse complement strand
CTTCCCAGAGAGTTTTGCTCCACATCGAAATTCGTGCCCTTTTATTTTCCAAGGGCCAATTTCACAGTGCGTAGTTAACTCCGAATCGGCAGTTAACTAGAGATTTTCAGTACAAAAATCTGTAGTTAACTGCCGATTCTCAGTTAACTACGCATTGTGAAATTGGCCCTAAGTATAGTGAATAAAACTTCACACTTAAATTTAAGACATTCATAACAAAAATTGTATGAAGAAGTTTTCAGCAGAACTTGTAACTTTTTAATCTGCTAAAATAACGCGTCCTAGTTTATGTGTATTTGGGTCACTCACTTAAAACAAAAAACATTGAAATCGGCTCACTATCTGATTGTTTTTTCAATTTTATATAACACAGTCCGACATGAAACTTTTCTCAAAGATAAGACTAGCCATTTCTAATAGATTTTGGAGCACTAAATTTGTAAAAATAAAAACTTGTATATTTGAATTTTATTAAAATAAGGCGAAGAGCAAAATCGGCTAAAACGGCTATTTTTTTTTTTGCAAAACGGCTAACAAATCGGCTGCCGGCTAAATCGAATTTTTTCCGGCTGTTTGCTGTCGCAACCGGCTAAGTCTAGCCGGAAAACGGCTAAAATGGCAACGCTGCCTCGCATTGCGAGCGAGGCAACACACAACAGCCTCGCTCGTTTAATAGGAGCGCGAGTAAAAAAGCAGCGCTCGCTCGTTTGCCGAGCAAGCTAAAGTTCTCGTGCCTCGCCTCATTGCTGCTACGAGTATGAGCTGCGAGCGCCTCGTTGCCTGCGAGGCATTGAGTAGGAGTTTGCTCGCTCGCTCGCTCGAACTCCAAGTTTTTGCCCACCCTGATCCTGGCCAGGATTTTTTCAGCAAGCCCACTCGCAAAATATTTCTATACACGTTAAATTTCATACAAAATAGATTTCATCCATTAAACATATGGCTGAAGGTTGTGCCCTTGTCGGATCTTAGACTAGCTGTTCTATTGAAAAATTTCAACAAATTAATTTTCGTGATTGGGATAAAGAAAAATATTTGGGTATTCACACAATTGGGATACGATTTGCACAAACTTTTGGCAAGTACCCAATCGTGTGACACTGCCTTTAAACTTGTATTTATACGGATGTTGTTAAAGAATGAACTATAAAAAACTAACCAAAATTAAATACTAAAGGTCTGCATTGAAATTCAGTTTGCTTCACTGTGAAGTTTTTTTCAAGTATGTAAACCACTCATACAGAGAACGTTTAAAACAGAGAAGCAGCAATTACGAATAGCCGTGTG
>NW_016228856.1:0-1284 GCF_001687245.7 Rhagoletis zephyria | reverse complement strand
ATAACAAAATCGATAAATATCGATAACAAAATCGATAAAAATATCCATAGCAACATCGATAAATATCGATTAACAAAACCGATGACAAAATCGATAAACATCGTCAAATATCGATAACAAAATTGATAAAAAAAAATATCGCTAACAAAATAGATAAAAATATCGATTACAAAATCGATAAAAATATCGATAACAAAACCGATAAAAATATCGATTATATTATCGATAAGTCCCGAGAAACCCGTAAATCTCTAACATCCCACAATAGTTCCCAGATTGAGGCTCTGTGTCTCTCTCTATAGCCTTTCCTCTTACCTTTATTTTAATCTTTCTTCCCCTATCTTCTTCTTTACTTTTATCGGTATCCTCATCTCTACCGTGTGCAATTTCCGTTGAATTTGCCAATTCACTCCCAANAAATAACAGAAATCAGCCGTAAGTCCCAGCTTCTTTAAACTTGCATTTTATATATTGAAATTTTTACATGGAGGTGAAGCTAATATAAGCGTGTTAAAAAAAAAAAAACATATATGTATATAAGGAGCAGAAATGATCATCTGAGTTCTATTTTATTCTATAGCTAATACTTTCTACGTAAACTCCAATAGATTTAAAGGCAGCATCCAACAGTGTGTTGTTACTGTTGCATTTAACAACTCAAATTTTGTTTAAAAATAAACGAAAAAATACCCTTAAATTTTTATTTCTTAAAAATTCCTATAACAGTATTTTTTTCAAAAATTTTGTAACGTATTTTACTAACCTTCGGATGTAGAATCCATTTGGTTTCCTATTCTCTAACTACTAAAATACGTTAATAACTTTTCGCTTTTTATTACAGTAATGTTGTGCTTGGGAGAAGGTCACACTAGAAATGAATATAAAGAGAGGACTTAAGGTATAGGTCGCTACAGTGAACAGTTTTCGCTTCTTAGGTGAACCCTTTCGTCAAAAAAGGCCCATCTAGAAGCTTTGTTTTCTCGAATTTTGGCCGCACTTTTGGAATTCGGCCACACTGTGCGACGACTTCAGCTAAATCTAGTTGGTTGCCAAAATCACAAAATACCCTTTATTTACGGTGTCTTTAAAACGGAAAAACCCTTCAGTATACATACATATATGTATGTGTATATCCCTTAGCGTTCTTCCGATATCAATTTTTCATACAAAACCTTTTCTTAAACGTATTTTCCGTCCACGTCTCTGCTTAATGAGAAATTAATATCCCAAATAATATTATAGCGCGCTTATGACTTCACATACATATATGTGTAGTATGTAGAT
>NW_016228855.1:0-1284 GCF_001687245.7 Rhagoletis zephyria | reverse complement strand
AAGCCTTCGGCATAGCCGAAGACAGCGCTGCTCTTACTTGTTTTTCTAAGACTTTTGTACTAGAATAACAAAAGTCTTTCGAACTAAGAATCTTGCTATTTGTCTTTCGCTTTTTATACGAAAGACTTTTTACTATCTTAGCCAGAATTGCTCCCTCCCTTTTGGCTCCCATATTGAAATATACGAAAGGTGGCAACCCACACATAATTTTGTTTTTCGAAATAAAGCATTTTAAACCTGTATCATTTGATAGAAATATTTAAATATTTTACTTATCTTATTAATTTATATTAATTTGAATGTCCAAACAAGTGGCAACCTTCTTCAAATATAAATGCAAATAAAGAATTGAAGCATTTTAGATATTCTTTCGATTTACACCTTGTTCATATATGTATATGTATGTACATATAGCGCTCATTTACTTCAATAGTGTCATAACTCAAAAAAGCTAAACTCGATAAAAACGGCTTTAAAGTTTTAAAGTTACATATACTCCCATAGTACAAATGAATACACATTTGGTTCTAGTGAGATACTGGTAACCGGTACAGTTATGCAATTTTTACAAAACATAGAAGAAGAGGTAGCGGTAATCTCTGCTTACTCAACTCAAAATTTATATTTTTTGGATTTCGAAATATGTTTATTAAAAAGGTTCAATTAAATTATTAACTAAATAGATTTTAAATTATTGAGCAGATGGCAACCCTTGTCATGAATATTTTGCAAGTAAAGATTACTTATCTAACTAGTTATTTAAACTGAGTGAAAACTTGTAAAATGGTGGCAACCCTCTTCAAAAATATATAAAATAATAAAAATAATAATAATAAAAATAATAAAGGCTGCTTAAACAACTCTTGTTGGATTCCCATGTTAAAATATTCCGCTCAACTTGTTAATAAATGTGATTCGTCTGTAAATGTGAAGTCTGCCGTAACATTGAATCTGATTGGTGGATGTGTTAGTAAAAATAAATATGTGTTAATTACACCGATATGACTGTGACATGACTTTGAATGACTCAACTGTGTGCTGTCGAAAGGCGAGTCAGACGCATCGTCTATGGCGTCTAATAGGGTTATTCAGGTTGTCTCCTATCTCTTCCGTTTTTTGTTAAGCTGAGCTTAACCTATTGATTTTAGCCATGCTTGAATCGCCCAAAATGTGATGTTTGCATTGCCAACTACTTAGGTGGTTTAGTAATTAAAACTACCCCTATGTCATCTGCGATGGGGCAACACGGATATTAACAATCATTTAGAGGCATAGATCCTCCTT
>NW_016228854.1:0-1284 GCF_001687245.7 Rhagoletis zephyria | reverse complement strand
GCCAAGCGACTGCACACTTTTGCACCCGTTCATTATTTGGGGTTGCCTTCTTTCAAAATATGGATAGTCCTAAAGTGCGATCAACTAAAAAAGAAACGCATTTTTTCAGAAAACGTGAAAAATTGTTTACCGCATCTCTGTGCGCTGCAGGAGTTTTCCATTGATATCAATGCTTTTAAAATGTGCACGGAAGAAATACGTTTTAGGGATCTTGCATTTTAAACGTATATTGAGACTGAAATTTGGATTTTTTAAGTTGGCTATCTATTATTTGCCAAATGTATGTATATTTTAGGGTTATTTTGAGTTCAACCCTTTTAGTGAATTTTTAATTTTAGGTTCACTTTCTCATGGAACCTCCGATAACTTTTTTTATAAAACTCTAACATATGACTTAACCACCACCACCAAATAAGTCCACATTTCAAAGTTCGAACAAAATTTATAAGAATTCAACAACTTTTAACTACACCCAAAAACTTTAAACTATTTTATCAGAATTTTTAGAAAAATTCTAAGTATGCAGTAAGTAGGTAAAAGTGACTATCTTAAGACGCCAGGAAATCGCCTTGGTTTTTAAATATTTTTTTTGGCTGACAGTGCTAGGCATTATCTTCCATATAAAATGCACTATTCTCAGCTAAAACGTGAGTGAATTGAGTCTCTACTTGGCTTCTTATATATTTTAATAAATAATCCTCAATATGGACCACACTAAAAACTCCTTTTTATATACAAATTCTTACTTGTCCCACCCGTGACAGAGGAATTTCGATTTTTTTTTTTTAATACTAGAGCAATAATTTTTGTGCAAGTTTTTGCTTTGTCGTAGCTCTTTTTTTATTGGAAGTCATCATGTTCAAACAGAAAAGTGAAATAAATTTGCCGGGTTTTCATAAAATATATCTGCTCCAAAAAGCNTTTGATAATACCGCAAAAAAAAGTGAATTAGAGGTAGATTTATCAAAATGTAGAATTGTTGAGTTCTTTATACTCGAATTTAAAAAAGAAAGTACATTTTTGCCATAGAAATGTCCCAACCGTGACAGTGGAATACCCCGCTAACTTAATTACAAAAAAATTACGACCAAACTTTTAACCGGTTTCTTCTGTAACGACAGTTTGAAAATGCCGCGTGGGATATCGAAACAAAAAAAAAAAACAAAAACATCATATTTACGGCCCAGCAATAAGCAAATATGAATATTAATGAGCTAAAACGGGATTTCAAAAGAAATTTCTAAGCAATAAATATGCCAAGTAGTCAGTTCTAGTTAAAGTAGA
>NW_016228853.1:0-1284 GCF_001687245.7 Rhagoletis zephyria | reverse complement strand
TCGCTTTCGTCTATGTCAATTGAGAGCAGTGAATGAATAAATGCAAGAGAAATACGGGGGCGTTAATGTGCGCATGTATGTAAGAACTTTAAAAAATTTTAGGGATATACCCTTTTTATTATTAACTCCAAGGGCTGCCCTCCTACCGCCCATCCGCACAAGGGATGCAGTGCGCATACTGTATCGCTGAAAAGCGAACCTTCACAAGTTCATCGATTATATTTGAGGACACAAAACCCACTTAAAAAACGGAAAAAAACAGTAAGGAACCACAAAGTTTAGTCCAACCACTAAAGTTCACTCGACAGCTGTCGTTTTGTGGTGTAGATGGCTGTTACGTGTAGCGCAGCCGACTGGTGGAGCAAGGAGGTGAGCACTCAAGCGAATGGAGTGAACACTCGTTAAAGTGTCGCACTAATTAATTCAATGCTAATTTTACACGTTGATTGTCACATTGCATTTGTAAGCGCACAAATAGACATACGGACAAAGGAATGGTACTCACATGCGTGAAATGCATATGTAGATATACATATCCTGACTACTACAAGTAATATATTTATATATAGATATATATCAGCAAGTGCATGTGTACTAAAGTTGTTGAATGCAATAGTTAGTTGCTTTTTCTCACCAAATAAGCTGGTAATGAGTGAAGCGCCGAGCTATTGACGCTCAGGCGGTGTGAAATGTCTCAGCTAAGGGAGTTTGTGGTCGAGTTTAGTTTCCAAGCTAGAAGTTAATGCATTCAGGTAAGCAGCACAAAGAAAAGGCAGCAACGCGTTGCTAAGGTTGAAGTCAATTGCCAATTGCCGATTGTTGCCTAGGCAAATGCCTATAGCCGTATACCCACATGGATCCAGCCAATATATCTGCCATTCGCTAGCATACCAATCAATTCCAGCTCACCGACGATGATGTTGGTGACTATGATGCCGACGATGGGTGTCTTTGTCACTTCTTTATTATGCAGGCATATGTTTCCGCACGTCAGACTGCATCTGTCCGGCTAAAACACGTACGCGTNCGTTGCGCAAACAAACGAATTTGCATTGCTTTGTAGTACATACTCCAGTATGCGCAACGCAAATGTGTTCACGCATTTGCAATACCAGCCGTGGACAAAGTTTGTCGCGTCCGTCTATTTGTCGCAACGCACACATGTCCGAGCGCATTTATTAATCGCTCCGTCGCTCGCTCGTTCTCAGCGGTGGACGGACACACACCAATTGCTGGAGCTATTTGTGAGCGGTGCTATGCTCATGGAAATGCCGCCTCAGGCGT
>NW_016228852.1:0-1284 GCF_001687245.7 Rhagoletis zephyria | reverse complement strand
CTCGAAGACTCCTTAGTCTTGACAAAAGCGGGCTGAATTTTTTGTTCGTCCGCCGATGGGACATGGGTTTGGCCGAGATTCACTGTTGTTAATCCATTAAAGATATCATCCATGCTGGGCTCGTATCTACTGAAGTTTAAATTCGTGTACACAAATGTGTGCATATATGGGTTTTAAGTTATGCTTACTATTTAGCCCATTCAATCTGTCAAAATAAAGCCGACTTAAAAGTATGTACTTAGTTTAAATCTCTTTAAATACAGTCATACATATCGCACGTTTAATAATATAGAGATTTAATTCAAAATTACGCATGTTAAGGAGTCTAACAGATGACTAAACTTCCCAACAATTGCGACGATATGCCAACTATATGCATTAATCAATATTTGAATTTTCCCACAAAATTGCGCAGACTGTAATTATTTATGAGCTTTAAGATTGGCTTTATTCCAACAATGATTGGGCAGCAGTTGTTACCTCTTGCAATCAAGACATTTGTTGGGCAACATTTCAAAATCCAATTTTCCCTTCAATTTCGTCCAACCTTCGATGGGAGTCAAGCAGCCATAGGCCGCAAAAAGATGTTGAAGTAGATCTTTTCTGTCGCCTGCACTGCGCCGTTGCACACCACTATTACCATCTTTGCTACGCAGCTCGAAAAACACTGGATCCTCATCTCGATCTTGCAACTTGCCGAGCGACGCCTTTGAAACGGCAGGCGATACTTCAGCGCCAACTAAATCCATTACCGGTTTAAGCAGCAAGTTATCCAGCCGATTACCCACGATACCGCTTAGATACAACGTTAATACCACTAAAGCGAGCTACATATTATGTATTTAAAACGGCAATTAACTTAAATTCGTCAGACTCTAACAAGCAATTATTGAATTATACTAAGGGCCGTTTTCTGAAGTAACCTTTAACTTTAAAGCTCACTATATATTTAAAGGTTGGATTAAAAATAAAGCTATGTCTAAAGTTAAGCATTTCTATTTGACGTATGTATGTTTCCTGGTTGTAAATCAATTTAAAACCGACAATAAAATGATTTACTTTAGACACAATCATAAATTTTAACGCAACCTTTAAATATAAAGTTAGCTTTAAAGTTACAGGCTACTTGAGAAAACGGCCCTAAGCACTTTAAAGATACAAACCATTTTGCTTGGAAGAATCGGTATTTTTAACAGCATATTTATTTTTTTATCATGCCGCACTTGTTTTTAAACTTTTCACATCGGTACTTTGGCCATATATCATGACGTTGTGAACGCGACT
>NW_016228850.1:0-1284 GCF_001687245.7 Rhagoletis zephyria | reverse complement strand
ATTTATGGTGTACAATAAATAAACTAAGTTAGTAAAGTATGTATGTAGCTGTATGTGTGTATAAGTATGTAAGATATGCATATAACTAATAAACACGAGCTTGTAATTGAAGTCTAAGGAGGTTGATATTGAATTTTGGACATTGAAAAAAAAAAACAATAAAATAAAAATATAAATAAAATTAAAATTAAAAAAACAGACAGCGGTGTTTAGCAAAAAAAACAACAAATTTGAGAGAATACTTTTTTTCGAAAATTGCACAAAAATTGTTTACAAACTTCAAATGGTCGAAAGAAATGAATGTTGAGCAAACTGCAGAGCACTGCTTAGAATTTCGCATGCGTGAAAGGTTAGTTTTAGCTTCTACTCGTATAAATATACAAACATGTGTGATCCAAAATAACAAACCTAACCATTTCTTGGCCTTAAAAGGACACATTTACTGAAGAAAAAATTCTCACATTTCAAAAAAAATTTGTATTCCAGATTTATAAGGTGTCGGTGGGCATTTGAAAATTTCCATTTAAATAACATATAAAGAAAATTCATTTTCATTAAAAATGTTATAAGTTGAGCTCGGATTCTTATGTAATAGACTAAGCCTAAAAATATGTACCATAATAAGTATACAAAGTGCATATCTGGTGGTCGGATTTGCATTATTAATATTTGCACACATATGTTAGTGTTTGGCCGAGCTTCTCCTCTGATTTGTGGTGTGCGCCTTGATGTTGCCACAAAAAAGAGAGAGACCTACAGTTTTACGTTAGCTCCGAACGGCGATTGTATTTTTATGAGAAGCGGTTTTTCATCGCAGAAATTCACTGGGAGGTTTGCCATTGCTGCCGAGGGGCGACCGCTACCCAAAAATACGTCACTCCCAGCGTCCAGAAACACGTTAAAAACACCTTAAAAAGCCTTCAAATGCCTCAAAACGGCCACTGAGCTGAAATCAACCAACTGCTCTCCAACTGCTTTTCAAATGTCATACAGAAATGCAATAAATACCAAAAATCGAAATTATAAATTTTTCAACTCGATTTCTTAGAAAAAATTTTAGTATACAAGTTTTTAAAGTGCAATTTTCAAGTCACTAAAAATTTGGTTTTTTCGAAGCCGTTGCGCATTTTCTTCCGTATAACGTATGAACAATATTTATTTTTATATAGAAGAAAACACCCGCGACAAAAAAATCTCCAAAATCAACGGTAGTTTTTAGCGACTTTAAATCTGCCCTTTATCTATATATATAAAATTCAAATTATGTATGTACCTATAGACACA
>NW_016228849.1:0-1284 GCF_001687245.7 Rhagoletis zephyria | reverse complement strand
ATCTCGGCGAGCAGAGTGTTTTTATCTATGTTATAATATGAAAAGAGTTACCACTTACAAACAAATTAAATTAATTAGTACAATATGGGTATCAATCGAAATGGCTTTGAATAGGAAGGGTTACCATCTGTTTAAAAATCAAATTCAACTTTAATCAAGGGAATTAAGTAACTGAATTCTGTATAAGAATATGGCCAGATGAAAACGATTTTAGAAAGTTTTAGCTTGAAAATATTTTTAAAAGGTTTGCCCCTGTTACTCGTTGAAAATAATAAGACACCAATTTTTCTTACAAAAACCTGGCAACTCTCATAGAAAATATTTCTGGATTAAATTTGCCAAAAATAACTTTCATATGCACAACTCCTATGTCTGCATATATATCGCTGGGAGTAGCTAAGGTACATCAATACCTACGTTAATATCACATATGCATATAGTTTCAGGTTAAAAGACAAGTCAAACATTCAGTGTTACAGCTGTACCAAGCACGTCAGTAGGAGGGGTGCGAGGATCGATGTCACAGAAGGGTTAAAATTTGAAAAAAAAAATTTAATAGCTGGTGGAGCGTAACTTTTATTTTTCTTATTTTCAAATCAGGAAACCGGAGCCCTAACTACCATCAGTATATAATACAGAAGTAAAGGCCCAATTTCTTTATACTAAAAACTCTAGAAGGATCTTTAGGCCTACAAGTATATATTAGGTTTAAAAAGAGATTATCACCTTCTCTATAACCTAATCAATTCTCTTATGTCAAAAGAAAATCAAGGAATTTGGATCTACAGTACTTAATTAGTCTGTACTATCTTGGAAACCGAGGATGCTTTTAATAACACTGTTTGCATTGATTCACAGAGGCACAACTCATCTGATCTGAGTTGGATTGACGATATGCATCCTAAGCCCGGAATAACATCGTCTTTGGGCAACACTCTGGTGCGTGTTAGGGCGACTTTCTCGGACGTTGCGAATTCAGCTCTTCATGCGATTTCAAACTGGTGTGCAAATGAAGGCATCAGCTAAAATTCTTAAAAGGGGAAAAAATCTTATTTTTGTGTTTCTTGGGTGAGTATATTTTTCATGAAAACTATAATACATACTTGTTCTAGATACACGCTAATACAAAATTCAAAAATTAAAATTTCTGGATACTGTTATGTGACTCATGTCTCTAATCCATGTCTAATCCTTACTAAAGTAAGTAGATTAGACAAGGATTAGAGACATAAGCTACTTAACAGTAGTAAGAGTTTTTACATTTTGGAATTTTGAATTCTGTCG
>NW_016228848.1:0-1284 GCF_001687245.7 Rhagoletis zephyria | reverse complement strand
CACTAACCATTTATACAACAGACACTCAATCTAATAATTCGAATGTGGCCATCGGCCAGTTGCCATTTGTAATATGTAAATATGTATACGATATGTATGTATATATGTACATAAGTATAAATGTAAATATGTACATGTGTTTTTTTTTTTGTTACAAACTTCATTTACCTCCGATACCCCGCTCTAGTACGAACCCACCAGATATCAGTTCTTATCACCCTCATCTACCATCCTAATGTCAATAAATCTTTAGGAGTATTTCATATCTTTAACGGTTTTTTTCAAGAATCTTCAAAGAAAATTAAATGAAGTGGTTGACACGAACTCGTATAGAAATTTCTATACGAAAAATTAAGAAAATTCTGAAAAAGTTCTGCAAGAAACTCTTCACATAGCAGCATTATTTTCATTGCTTTACCGATTTGCTTCCGAAATTTCGTTTAAGAATCGAAGTGTGCACAGTTTATTTCATTTTAGAAAATTCGGAAAAAAATCGGATGAGATCTTTACGAATTCTTTAAAATTTCTCTACAATTCAGAAAAAATGGTTTGCAGGGAAGTAAGTCGGTTACTCCAGTTGAACTACACACATATGTACATGTATTTAAAAACAAATTAGCCGAATGTAGGTGTCACCGAACAATGTAAAAAAGCGAACTCTAGTGCGGCCACACAAATTTGTTTTNTCTTCAAAGAAAATTAAATGAAGTGGTTGACACGAACTCGTAAAGAAATTTCTGTACGAAAAATTAAGAAAATTCTGAAAAAGTTCTGCAAGAAACTCTTCACATAGCAGCATTATTTTCATTGCTTTACCGATTTGCTTCCGAAATTTCGTTTAAGAATCGAAGTGTGCACAGTTTATTTCATTTTAGAAAATTCGGAAAAAAATCGGATGAGATCTTTACGAATTCTTTAAAATTTCTCTACAATTCAGAAAAAATGGTTTGCAGGGAAGTAAGTCGGTTACTCCAGTTGAACTACACACATATGTACATGTATTTAAAAACAAATTAGCCGAATGTAGGTGTCACCGAACAATGTAAAAAAGCGAACTCTAGTGCGGCCACACAAATTTGTTTTTGTTTCCAAATTTTTTTTTTTTGCTTGTAAAGTGGTGTGGTCTAATGTGCTTGTACATACATATCTATGTAGTTATATGAATACAATATTAATTTTTGTCAGCAAATATTTTCTTTTTACATTTTAAATATTTTGTACAGTGATCGGACTTCAAAAGAATTCTGTGTGGTAGAATCTGGGAAAAAATGTGGTAGATTTCAA
>NW_016228846.1:0-1284 GCF_001687245.7 Rhagoletis zephyria | reverse complement strand
GTTTATTCGCGCAAGCCAAGCGTAGCAGCTTCATTCAGTACCTTCTGTGAGGGCATCTCATCTACCCCTGCGGCTGCTAGACTGCACAAAGCATTGGAGAAGAACAACACGAGAATTAGACTAGCCGTTAGGCTACCCGATGGTTCTTCTTGGAATGGCACTTCCCTGATGCCATTCGTTTGAACGGTACAAATCCCCCCGGGGTGGATGGCATCAGTCCGGTGCTGCTGAATCAGGGTGACCAGCTCCTACTTCCTCACCTTGTCGACATCATCAGGGATTGTCTAGCGCTGGCTGCAGGGGTACCTCTGTATCCAATTCAGCATGCGTAGAGGGTGGGTAGATCCACGGATACTGCTCTGTATGCGCTGACCACGGATATACAGCGTGTCCTTGAGTGTGCTGAAACTATGCATTGCGCCATTCCCGACATAGAAGCGGCTTTCGACAACACATCTCATGTGGGCGTCGATCGGTAACTTTAGAAACGCATTGTGCAGCCTACCATCCGCAGATGGATAGCTAGGCTGTTACATACCAGGATTTGCTGAAACTGCAGTCGGCGACCGCGTAGTAGAACTTCAAACAGCAAAAGGTTTCCCGCAAAGAGGGGTTCCATCTCCTCTACTGTGGAGTTTAGTTATGAGCGAATTCCTGCAGAAACTCACTGACATAGGGCGTACGCGGATGACATATGGATTATTGTTAGGGCCAAGTTCGCGTTTACCCTCTGCGACATCGTCCAAAGAGGACTTAACCTAGCTAAGAGGTGGTGGGGCTTAATATTAATCCCTCTTAGATAGCCATTGTCCCTTTTACCAGGAAAATTATTCTGTTTATTTGTCTATTTTTAAGAATTCTCAATTAAAATACAGTTTAATAACAAAACCCATATAAAACCAAGTTTAAAATTTTGTCAAAAACACAAAAAATACAAACAAATTTTCACTCAAATTTCAAACTTTTTTCTTAGAAGTGTTAGAGTTTTTTTGAATATACAATTTTATAGCCCATTCAATTTTAGTCTGATAATGTGCAAGTCTCAAGTCGCTAAAAATTACCGTACCGAGGCTTCACGATAAGTGTCTATATATGCATTTTTAAATTTAATAAGAATAGAAGAAAACATGATATAATTGAATTGTTAATTCTTCCAAGAATTTACACAATTATAAAGCTATTTAGGAAGGCAGTGATGCAATTACATGTGGTTTTTTATCTCCAACATATCTATTTTAATGTCTGAATTATTTAAATGTTGAATTGAACATGGAATCATTTAGA
>NW_016228844.1:0-1284 GCF_001687245.7 Rhagoletis zephyria | reverse complement strand
GTATATAGCAAAAATAATAGAAAATAAATACATAAAAGTGAACCAAAATGTTATAAAATTATAAATATGTATATGTATAGTAGTAGTGGCCATATGGTATGACATAGCCAGTAGGTATGGATGAAGTTATACATATGCACATACATACATATGTAAAAACATATGATGCTTGTTTGTGTAGCTATGAAAGGGTTTAAAAAAAATAAATAAATAATAAACTTAATAAACGCTTTTAAAAATCTTTGCTGAATCATAGCAGTTCTTTACTTTCTGAGCGAATGCTGAAACACTGCAGATAGAATACGAAGACACACAAGAAGCATTGCTGCTGCCCGCGCATTTTGTGTTTAATAGTTATTAAGTAAAAAATTAAATTGTAATACCAAAATTGACACGCCTTATATGTAAAACTCTTCATGATACATACATTGTATATTTGTACGCTTCCTTCGAACAAATTTCCTGGGATTTGCTATTTTATATCTGTGTTTGCAAAACAAACAACAAAAAAATAACATCAAATTATACAACTTTCTTTTTAAAAATAACGCATTGTTACAAGTTCTATGGCTATCAATCATAACAATAAAAATAAATCATTTTGTTGCTGATTTCAACTTTACCATTTATAATAATGTATGAAAAAAACCTAAAATAGTTGCGATTCGCCGTGTTTAATGGTGAAACAGGGAACGACAATGGTGGAACATTTTTTTAATTTTTTTCAAAAAACATATTTGCAATACGCACACCAACACGCAATTTACTTTTATACTAAACAACAACCATGTTAGTATGATTAATGAAAATGTGGGGAATGGAGTATTTGAGCAATGGTAAACTAAAAAATAGTAAAAANATGTAAGCGAACTCTTTAACAAAGAAATTATACAATCTGCAATCCACTTCAAAGTGGCTTTGGTTGAAATTCGCTCGGAAGCGAATTCCAGAACTTGCCTGGATATTCGTAAAATAATTTGTTTGTAATACAAAAGCGTTAGTGTACGTACATATGAGGCTCTTTTTTTTTTGTAAATATGTACCTATTAAAAAAATATGACATATGTGTATGTTAACAATAGACATCAAAATGGGGCATTACGAATGATTTATTAGTGGACACATTGACAAAAGTGAAATCGGCAAATGTATTATTTTATTTATGCGTCAGAGTTGAGAAACGTATACACATATACACATGTATATATTTTAAATGGTTAATCATTATATTAAGGCGAATTTATATAAGGTGGTGTTACTACTAGGTGTTGAAAAATTTTGTTT
>NW_016228843.1:0-1284 GCF_001687245.7 Rhagoletis zephyria | reverse complement strand
GAAGACAAAACTTCATGGGTTCAGGGGTCCGTTAAACAAAATAGGCATAGAGCACTCGTTGATAATTTTCTTGCAGGGGTTGTCTGCCTTTTTTAGTGTGCAACATAAAGTAACAGTTTCCATTTACTGTTATGGCTGAACATACCCGTTCGTAAGTGCATTCATTTATATGCTCATTGAATTAGGTAGTCGCGAAATACTTGTAGCAGCTAATCTCATTCCGCAAACGCCAAGCGATGAAAGTTGTCGGAGAATCTGAGTTCTAAAAAAGGCGGTCGATTGTTTTGGGTAAACGTGTGTAAACACACATTCTAACAAACATAAAGTACATACATGTGTGCATGTGTGCGACAATCGGTTTTATTAAAATCGCTGCAACACAACAACAATTGCGGAAAGCAAGTACAACCCAGAATAGTGGATCAGCGAAATATGTATAAAACCACTTGAGAACTTGCAAATTCACTTACATACAAGTATGTATTTACATAAATATGTATTTAAGTATATGCGCATACACACAATAAACTTATGACGCTGCGCTGTTTTTGCGCGTAATTGAATAAATTCTTTTGAAAATTGTCAATTAAATAAAAACCGTAGCGGTCGCCTGATGCCAGAAGCAGTCACAGTTATTGCGTATTCGTTAGCGGATCACGCACGCAGATACAGCATCGTCATAGCCGCACACGCAACTGTTGGGCACAAAAAAAAAAATCGAAGTTAACAAAAACGATTAAATAGTGAAAGTGTGAATAATTAAATAACAAAAACAAAAAAAAAGAAATTGCCAAAAACCAAAATAAACAATGAAAAATATTGTGTTTATTTTCGCAGCAGCGTTGCTGTGCTTCTGTGCCACCACTGCACGCGCCGATCTACTCGATTGCAATGAGAAAATCCTACCGTCTTTGTCAGATGTGCCTGTCATTGGACCAAAAGTGGCCAGCTCCGAGGACAGTGCTGAGCATCAAGTACGCGATTTCTTCAAAAACGTTGGCTGTCAAATAAAGAAAGGCGCTGCAAAGGTTTCCGAACAGGCCAAAAAGTTGGGCACCGAACTGAAGGAGGGCGCAAAGAAATTCGGTGATAAGGCGAAGGATCTAGGCTCTGATCTAAAGGATAAGTTTGGCGATTTCAAGGATAAATTTTCGAGCGACTCTGTAGAGGAGGAGCGCACATCGCATGGCCTATTGCGCAATGTGGAAATCATAAATCCAGATTTGCTGAAAGCTGAACAACAATGCGGCCATGGACACATTTTGGATGCATTGGGCAATTGCA
>NW_016228842.1:0-1284 GCF_001687245.7 Rhagoletis zephyria | reverse complement strand
AGCGCAGCAGTCTTGATGTACACTACCAAACAGACACAAAATGACAATCTGGCTGTGACAAACTTCACCTTCGAAGAGAATCCAATCCACAGCAACTGATGACGTTCCTCGATGCAAAAAAAACTGACAACAACAAACACAACAAACACCTCGAGGCCACCTCGGTTGGCTCACCGGCGATGCTCTCAGCGGCTCAGCCTCAGTCTTGGCTGTTGCTGTACAGAGCTGAAGCTATTTTGGCCTCTGCCGTTGCTGCTAACGGTGGTGGCCACTGATGATGTACACACAGACAGACACAGACGCCGCTGATGACCAGAAAAGAGAGGCGATGGCGATGATGGTCGTCGCCGTCGCCGAGCCGCTGTCTCTGCCGTTTTCTTTGCTGGCAACGCTGCCGCCGCCGCTGCTGCTGCTGCTGCTGCTGCTCGGGCGGCCAAATCACGAGCACGCTGCTGTTTGGCTGCGACCACAGGGAAAGAGGGAGGAAAGGAAAGCGATGCGAAGTGAAGGAGCAAGAGACGGCAGCCAGTGCTACTGCAGAAGAGTGTGCACAGCAGACACAGCCAACCACGAAACAGTCTCTGGAGTCTCTGGTCGCGGCGGCGGCGGCGTCCTCGCTCTCTCTCTCTCGCTCCTTCTCGCCTATAGTCACTCTCTCTCTCACCGTTCACCAGATCAGACACACTCACACCACTCACACTCCTGAGCTTGTCCTCGCGGCAACTGGTGAGTCGAGGCAACTGATTGACATTACAGTGCTCTGTTGCCGCTCTGTTGATGATCATCTCCACCTTCTCCTTCCAAAGTCTCTCTGGTCATCTGAAGTGAGCCCAAGTTCTTCCTAGTCAAAGTCTCTGAGCTTTTCTCTGTGCCTGTCTGTCTTTCTCCGCTGCCCGCACGCGTCCTTCCGCGTGCCTTTTTTTGGCCGTTAGGTAAGAATCAGCTGTCTATCCCTTTCAGCTCTCTTTTCGAACCGTGCGCTGTACAACGACGCCGTCGCCGCCATTTTCCCACTTTTTTCCCTCCATTTTCTAGCTCGCCCTGAACCGAGGACCCTCACAGACCTTGGTAAGCTTTTGAAGCTAAAATCTATGCAACTGATGGCAGCTTGTACGGCTGGAGCCCGTTACGCATCAGGTGGCTGCTCTGCTGACTCTGGTTCTGCTTCTGGTAATGGCCTGCGCTCGCTCGTCTGCGACAGCAACGGCATCATCATCGCCGAGGCCGTCACCAGCTACCGCTGCATGATCTGCGCCGACGTCTTTGAGCAGCTCGGTGAGATGC
>NW_016228841.1:0-1284 GCF_001687245.7 Rhagoletis zephyria | reverse complement strand
CTTTATTGTTGACCAATTTGATGAAGTAAGCTCACATAAATTTCTTCCGGGCAGTTTCACATCCTTTATAGATGAACTTTCTTTTGCACTTCACTTGCACTTATAGCAAATGACCAACTAATAGTTGCAAGTGGTACTTACATAGTTCAGCTGGCCATTAGCGTGGTTCGTGTGCATNCAAAACTAATGATGATAATAATAATAATAATGTGGTGCATACAATGGCGGCAAATATGCGCCGAAAGCTTCTTCCACTTCAGTATTAAGGAATTATTTTCTTCTACGGTTTTTTTTTTTTTATATAGAAGCTGGGTTACAAATGTCATTAAGATGTGAAAGCTTTCAATACTTTATGTTAACTATTTCATACAACTGTAATGGCTTTTTTTAATGATTAAATGAGAAGCAAATTTCAGGAGGGTACTTGAAAAAAATGGTACAAAACTGAGAGTGCATTTTGACAAGATTTTTATACTCTCTATCTTTGTTGATGGTAAATTTTTACGTTAATATTGTGTAATTAGACCTGTCGTGGCTTATGAGAAACCTTCTTGTTCCTAACTTTTCTAGTCTTTGCGAAATTTTTTTGCTAAACCTAGCGAAGCTACCCGATCACAATTCGCACTTTAGCCAGTACAAATCATAATTTCCGCAACTATATATAACCTACATACTTTTCGAAATCCTTGGTTTTTCAGAATTTTTTCCCTGATAGCTTTTTTCTGACTATTTGTTACTTTTTGATTTTTTTAATTTTTTTTTGTGCGTATTTTCTTCCATATATAGTAAATTTTGTTATGCGTTATATGGAAGGAAAGCGCAATACCCTCCACAAAAAAATTCTAAAAAACTAACGGTAATTTTTAGTGACTTTAAACTTGCACTTTATTGGAAATTTTATTGGAAATCTAATTTAAAAAATCGAAATTTTTATGAAAATTTTTTCAAGTTTAGTTACACTCTGAAAATTGGATGTAAAACTACTACTGAAAAGTGTTTATTTTTCATCCAAAATCTTTGTACATATACGTACAAGATATTCAAGATTTGATTTTGAAAAAGAGATCTTTAAAAAATATACGTAAATATACACATAAAATTTTTAAAATTGCAAAAATTTTGAGTTAAAAATATGTTTTTTATAGTAATAAACATTAAGTGCTCATTTACACAATTTTAAACACTTTGTGTGTAATTTTTCTCTACGTGACAAATTTGGTATATATGGTACAGATAGTGTTTAATTTTGCAGGAGAGGAAACTGCTTACCCCTCTTTATATGCG
>NW_016228840.1:0-1284 GCF_001687245.7 Rhagoletis zephyria | reverse complement strand
TGTGTGATATCTTTGACTATATTAGCATTGATGTGGGGGTTGACGTTTATGAAATCTGATGTAATAATGTGCTTAATACATTTAAGAACCACCCCAATGTACACTTTTCTCTATTTCAGGCAGATTACGTTCGTTCAAGTACAAATAACAGGCACTAAAAGTATATTGTAATCAATGAGGCGATAATAAAACCACAGAAATTTCCCACTAACTTCATAAATTTTCACGATTTTCTTGAAATTCGTACAAAGCAGAAAAATCACTTATTTCCCAAATCAGCGCATTAACGTCGATAAAAACATCGCTCAAAAGTGATGGCCGCAAGTAAGCTGTGCATTACACCGAGCACTCAAATGTCTATCATCAGCATCATGAGCTCATAACAGCTTGCATATGCATACCATTTCACCATGAATGCAAGATGGGAAGAACAAGCAGCACATGCAAAACCATTGAGGAAACCTGTCATAACTGCAAAAGCAAACAAGCAACAAAATCATCGTCATCATCATCATCATCGTCATGAACGCGAGGGGCAGCGGCAATGCTGCAAGAAACACAGCCACATAACAATGCAACTATCAAAATTTTCGGTGGAAAAAGGCATAAAATAAATCACTTTCTTGCTACCACAACGCCATTAGTTTNAAGATATTTGAACGTGAAATACTATCTTTAATAACCTTTCACTCAATATCTCGTCTATTTTTAAACCATTAACGCATTCATTTAATTCATAACCTTTGGATCAATTGCGCGGTCTAAATATATGATTTTAAATTAATCTTTCGTGGCTTTGACCTAAGACAACATAATATTACTATAACAGTACGATCAAAATACCTTTTATTTTCCCCCATACAAAATTGACCCAGCCTAGTATACATACATAAATTCATATGTTGAATGTAGATATAAATTTCCAATTTAAGGCTTAAGTACATCTTACGATTTCACAATGCTGCTTATCGGCACAAGGCTCGAGGTAAATTGCGCCAAGAGTACTTTATAGCTTATTACTCAATTACACAGATGCTTAGCATGAATGTGCGTAAGTTTACAAACAAATATGCAATCATACATTCATAAGTCACAAGGTTAAGACGCCTTGCTATATTTACCTACATACATACATATGTATGTAAGTACATGTGTGAACAAATTGGAAAAAAATGCAAAAGTCATTCATCCTGTAATCTTACATTCATACTTTCCTAACTAAGTACGCATGCATCAATATATACAGTGACGGGCAAAACTGTAACATGGTTTAACACTTTTTGT
>NW_016228838.1:0-1284 GCF_001687245.7 Rhagoletis zephyria | reverse complement strand
ACAGAAACAACAAAGTCATTAGTACATACATATACATATGTATATTCACTGTCACCATTACCGTCATTGCCGCCGCCAACAAGGTCTTTTGCGTTGATTTCGTATTTTCGTCGCGGTCTCATAGTTTTACATAAGTTGGCAGTCAAAGTTAAAAAGTTCCTCTGCGCTGTGTAGACTAATTTTGTGTACTTCTTTTTCTTATCCAACCAAGTACTGCATATACTTTAATATTACTTTATTGTGAGGAGATTGTTTTTGTTGTCACCAATGCTCTGCTGCATTTGACGCGCGCGCCAAAGTTTAAATTCATTTTTCATTTGCTGCTGTCGCCAATGGCGTTGTCGTTGCCAACTGCTGGTAGGTCGAAGCTGCTCGCATTGAATTTACTGCCGCTGCTTCTGAGATCCGACGGTCGGGTCTGGTCTGGTGTGGTCTGGTATGTTGATCATAGTAGACGCACTAAAAACAACAATCACTGCAATCCGCCAAAATATTTTTGATTGAATGCCAAAAACTTTTACTTTTGTGTAGTAGTTAACCCACTAAACAAAAATTGTCGAAATCGGAAGAATTAAATGCACTATGCTAACGCATAAAGAATTACTTTTTTCCAACTTTTTAGGCGCATTTAATAGAAAAGTTTCTGGTTCTGGCAAAGAATTCAATAGAGGATTCATTCGCACTTCAAGGGAACGTCTTAAAAAAAAGATTTAAAAAAAAATTTATTTGTTTCATAACATTTCATTTTTTTACTGAATATTATGTTAAGTCATTTTTTTTAATATAAAGTTTTTTAAATAAAAAGAAATGATTCGAATACTTATAACCTTTGAATTCAATTAGGAGCATTTTTAAAAACCATAAATCCTGCTTTGTGGTCTATTAACGGAGCAAAACACTCCGCCTAGGTTATCTTCGAATGATATAAGGAGTCCTTTTCACAAAATTATAGGCGAATAGGGGAGTGCGCACGGAGTCTTTGCGGATTATCTGAAGGACCTTTCTGGGACTCCGAAATCACTCATTAAAGGAGTCCTAAGAGCACACATTTTTCAAATATATTCAGAAGGTCCTTTTCTCCGGCGGATACTTTTCAGACTATTTTCGGAGCCTCCCTAGCTGGACATTAGGCATATGACTAATTTTAATGAAATATCCACACCTCTGAGGAGAGGATGAGGAATGATGACAAACCAACATGAATCATGTATTTGTAAAGAATTTTTAAAATAGGGGTTCAAAAATTGGTTTCTAATTTTAATTTTTTTTTTTTTTTTTTTTTTT
>NW_016228837.1:0-1284 GCF_001687245.7 Rhagoletis zephyria | reverse complement strand
GTGGGTTGCATTAAACAGCAGAGAGGAGCATATCGTCAGTGGAGTCTACAGAGCGGAGTCAGAGAAAGCAGAGGAGAATGGACCTNTTGCTTTATTTCAGGGAATGCAAAGTAGAATGTCCTACAATATTTTTTTTTTTATTTCGCTTCTTTGCTTCATTTCGGGGAATGCAAAGTAGAATGCTGCATCGTAGTCAGCTAAAAGAATGAATATCCAAAAATTCTTTTTTACCGTTACTTTCTGTGGAAATTTGTCTCGCATAAAAATCATGTTTTGCTTTGTTCAATTTGCAGCGAAGTTGAAGTCAGTCAATGAAGTGAAGTACAAGAGTGAGGAAGTACAATTTTAAACTTAATTAATTTGCATGTATGTACATACCGATTTTTAAGTAAAATCTAAATACCTAAATATGTATAAAAACTGATTTATAAAAGTTTTTATTAATTTTAATCTTTTAAGACATTTTCTGATTTCAATTTAATATAAATAAGTATTTACTTATCTAGGCATTCTACATTAGTTTCTCTGTAAGGCATTCTTTGTTCGCTTCTCAGGATTCTGTTTATCCAAGCGTTCTCCCTTCGTTTGAAGGTAATGCTGCGGGCAAGAGCTTACGGCCAATGACATGCCCATTTAAAATAAGGCCTTCTTGAAGCGAAAGGGTAAGCGATTCCCATCGCCTAGCTAGTTTCCACTTTCGTTTCTGTGGTAATCGTGTTTTTTGCTGGGTATGTACGTATGTATATGGAGGCCATGTTAGAAAAAAAAAGTAAAATTCAACCAATAACAATATATATCCTTGAACTTACATACATATGTATATACGTGAAGGCTGTATGTATGAAGGGTTTCCGATTCTAGGTCGCCTGCTTGGACAGCCAAAGGACCTCCTTTCTGTTTGACGATGCATGGAGCCCGAAATCGCAAGATGCTTGCCCTACCTGTGGCCAATTTATGTGGCATACATAGAGCCGACGATATTAGCTTGCCCTATCTGTGGCCAATTTATGTGGCATACATAGAGCCGACGATATTAGCAGGAACATAAGGCCACCTGCCACTCGTCCACACGCACCAGCAAATATCGTTCTATAAGCGCACCAACAGCCAGTAACCCACCTATACACGTACATACCTACAACATACGTTCGCATACAAATTGGCACCAATTCGCACCTCATATATCTACGGCCACACGGCAGCCAGATCAAATGCCCATATGGTATCTCCGAGCCAGCGCGGCTAAAGGCAAACGCAACAACACCAGTACCAACAGCTGTTCTG
>NW_016228835.1:0-1284 GCF_001687245.7 Rhagoletis zephyria | reverse complement strand
ACACGTACGTTTGCTTGTTTGCTTGCTCACTTGCTTAGTTGACTGTTTGCTGGTTGATGGTTTGGGTGATGTGTTTTACCAGCAGTTTTTTCTAGATTCGAACTTTCTTTCAGCTTTGAATTTTTGCCGCCATCTTCTGACTGACTTTTATTCTTTTTTAATCTTTTTTGTATCTTTTCTTAGGCTCACAGCAGCTGGCTCCTCCACCACTTTGTCCCTGGACTGCTGGGGCTGCGCTTTCAGCTGGAGGAGGGTCATCTTCTTCAAGAAGGGGATGCAGGAAAAGATTCACCTCCTCCTCCCTTGACCATCAAGTGCCTTTCGGTGCAGGCCTGGCCGCTGGATCCGAGGATGCCGCCGCCCGCAAACGGGACTGTTAAGGTGCGGGAAAGTCTGCTGGAGGAGGATGAACAGTGGCCGATGGCTAGGAAGGGAAACCGAAAGAGGAAGAAANCGCCCGCAAACGGGACTGTTAAGGTGCGGGAAAGTCTGCTGGAGGAGGATGAACAGTGGCCGATGGCTAGGAAGGCAAACCGAAAGAAGGGGAAGAAGAAGAAGAGGCCACAAAGTTCTACAAGGACATACAAAAGACCGGTTTTGGTGGAGGTGGTACGGCAGAGCTCCACTTCGACAACAACAACTGCTGCTGTGGCTGAAAAATCTAATGGTACGGCAACTACCATCACCACCACCACCACCACAACTGAAGAAACCACAGTGGAAGATAACTCGACCATCTTCACTACAGCAATCACCACCTCAATATCTGAAGAGGAAACTTCCACAGCGTTGACATCGACGGCCGTTGAGGTAGGTGCCATTGAAGATGTATTTTCTACCACTGCTGCTGCTGCTGCTGTTTCTACTTCTACTTCTGCTGCTGCTGATGATACCACGACCGTCGAGCCCGAGTTGTCTTTAATGACGACCACAACCGAAGTCCTCGAGACAGCTACTGACGAACCTCGAGTGCTCCTCGAGACGCTTCGCCAGCTCGGCAGCGACCACAAACTTCTCCTGCTGCCCATGGTCCTCCTGGGGGCGATCTTTGCGCTCTTTTGAGCTAGTAGAAAAGTACAAGTAGAAAATTCTGTCTTAGAGCGCGTTGTAACACACTTAGGATAATGTTTAATGAATTAATTGTTTGCTAGAAGAGATAGAAAGGTAAAAGTAGGTTGTAAAAGCAAAGGGAAAAATTGTGATTGTGTGCTGGTAAAAGAAAAGAAAAAGAGTATAGAGCATATGAATGAAAAGAGAAGAAAGAAAGAAGATTGCGTAACAAAA
>NW_016228834.1:0-1284 GCF_001687245.7 Rhagoletis zephyria | reverse complement strand
CATAATTAACACAACTCAAACTGTCAAATAGTGTTGAAGTGCGCACAAAATGTTTGGATAGAAATGCGGCTATCAATTGTGGGTACTTGACGTTTGTCTGGTTTGTTTTGCTATTTTTTTGCCACTTGATTTTTTTTATTTATTTATTTTTTTGCTGCAAGTTTTGTGTGAATTTCATTTCTAGGTTGTGTTTTTTTATACTTGTGTGAAGCGTACGCTTACCAGCATTGGGGTTTGCTCTTGGGAGTTATACGACTATATTATTTACTTTAAAATTTTTGATTCGAAATTTAAATCTGCTCCATAGACTTTGTGACCTTAAAAAGCAAATTTTTTTTTGGGGGGGGGGGGGGAATTTTAAAAGATATTAGAAGTTTACTTTTTAAAGTCACAAATTCTATGAATTATAATCGTTTTGACAAAATATCTTGTTTTCTATTAGTACTGATCGTGCTCAGAAACCGGGTTTATCGATTCCGGACAAAACTGAAGTCATGGGTAATGAAGAGCCAGATATCTTAATCAGCATTGGGTCTGAACATGATNATTAGTACTGATCGTGCTCAGAAACCGGGTTTATCGATTCCGGACAAAACTGAAGTCATGGGTAATGAAGAGCCAGATATCTTAATCAGCATTGGGTCTGAACATGATGAATCAGGAAGCGTAACATTAAAGTAACAGGCGTGCCGAAGCCTTCATTAGANTGAATCAGGAAGCGTAACATTAAAGTAACAGGCGTGCCGAAGCCTTCATTCCAAGAAGAACTAAAACTGTACATACTTATACTTTTCTTCACCTGGGAGTTATTTGTTCTGACTAGCATAGCTTTTACGACAGTTGAGTACTTACCGGGTCCAGACCTACCTTGAAACATCTGATCCAAACGACACTTCGGCGATGGATCTTTAGAGGTTTCTTAACGATATCATTTTTACCAAAAATGGCCGCTGAGTACGATTGTTGGTACGATTTGGTAAGCTTTGGTGCAAAAAAACATGAAAAACATTGTTTAGGAACATTGTTGAGAAACACTGTTTGCACTATTCCTTCATGTTCCTTCCATGCTTTTTGCATAATCGAACCACAAAACTCCTAGAAAGGGCTTCTGACGGTATAAATATTTGCATTTCAATAACTTTTAATTGTTTTAAATTCTGATCTGCCACCACAAACTTCAAATGGAAAAAGACTCTTAAAATCGCTAACCTGGGAAAACTGAGAAATTACATAGTTTGCTGACATATTTGTTTGTGGGTATTTTTAAATAAACAATTAATTATA
>NW_016228833.1:0-1284 GCF_001687245.7 Rhagoletis zephyria | reverse complement strand
AAAAACTGTATGCCATTTAAAAAAATGCCAAGTGAAAATGAACTTATTGTTTTTTTTTAATGTAACGACAGGATTATAATGCCCGACTTTGTCATTTGTCATTTTTGCCATTTAATGCCTACTGGAAGTCCAGCATTATAGAAAAATGTTTTTAAATTTTTTAGATTTAGAACTTTAGATTTGAAAAAGGAAAATTTCAAGAAAAAAGTCTTAATCAGAACGTTGAATTTGAAATACGAGTTTTGAAATTATGCAATAAAATAAAAAATCAAAAGTCCACACCGATTAAGAGTTTGCTTAAATAATTACATGGCGGCATGCTTATTTCACACGCATGCCATGGCTATTTATGAACATAAAGATTCAGTCCGGTTGAAATAGAACTCTCAAGTTTCTGCAACTTTTCTTTTTATTGATTTATTTTCGCTCTGCTAAGAAAAAAACTCACCGCTTGCTGAAATTTTTAATTTTATGAAGAGTGAAGTTCTATTTACCGTGGAAGAAATTAAGTATGTATCGTTAGTAAGATGTTAAACACCAGGCTTATTTGAAAGAGCGATCCTTCCGCTATAATCAGGGCATTTTCATTTATTTTATGTAACATTTTGTTAGGAGACGTTTACTTTTTTAATGACAACTTACGTTAATCGCATATCTTTGCTTGGCGCGCCATACTTCGTATGTGCCGAATGCAATACCACCTATGAGGCGACAGAGAAAACATTTATTGTGGTCGCCGTGTCTGAATGCTTCCCTACCTAACAAATTTAATGGTGAATAATTATAGTAGAAGCTCAAATTTAGTAAGTTTAGTTAGAAAACCATTGCAAAGTTGAGAAGGAAATAAGTTTCTTTGCTCTTTCGTGAAATTTTCGGGCAATCTTATGCTTGGTACCGGTTACGGAGTATTGCGCACCAAGCGAAGATAGATCTTTAAAGTATATTACTTTGAAAAAGCACATGGCCATGAAAACTTACTACGAAGTATTTCTGGAATTCAAAAAGGGGATATAGTCCTTGTTCGAAAATAGTCCTTTGCTAATACTTTCAACATAACGTAAGCTAAGACAATGTTATTGATGTTTTTGAACATTTAATAAAATGTACATACATGTGTAGTGAGGAGCGAAGGCTACCATTTGAAGTGCTTGGTCGGGTTACCCCTTTCTAAATTCTGTAGCGTCGGAAAAAGGCCTACAAAAAAAGTTGTGGAACAAGCGAGTAGACATTCAACTTTTTCTAAAAAAAATCATCTATTTAAAAAAGTGTCTGAACAATGGTTGT
>NW_016228832.1:0-1284 GCF_001687245.7 Rhagoletis zephyria | reverse complement strand
AAGTAGGGATGTTTACCCGATTTCAAACGTTTCCGATAATATGCAGAGTCATACTTAATAATATCATTGAACCTAGTTATGTACAAATCGATTAAGTGGTTACCGAGGTACATCTTTGTAGTTATAAAGTGGGCGTTGCTACGCCCAATTCCTAAAAGTCTATAGCAGTCTTATATATCGTTAGGAGATTGTTGTAACTATCAACTTGGAGTAAAGTGAAATATCGGGGTTTTCGTATGTTTGAAATTCGCAGTTATACGGGAAGCGGGTGTAATTTTAGTCCGATTTGAATAATTTTCAAGAACTTGATTTTTCATACCAAGGTTATTAAGTGCACCGAGTTTGGGGGAAATTGATGAATCGGTTACCGAGATACACATTTGTGGTCATATGTGGGCGGCGCCAAATCCATTATCCAAAAATTTATAATATTCTAATTTTCTGTTAAGTGGTTATTGCAATCATCGATTTTAAGTAAATTTGCTCCAGTAGTTATTGATTTATCTCAATTTTCGTGTTTTTGTAAATTACCGTTATATGGCAGATGGGCGTGGTTATAACCCGATTTCCAAGATTTTCAACAGATTTCTTAGCTAAACCCTACCCAAGCCTCGTACCGAGTTTGGTAGGGATTGGTGAAGCGGCTACTGAGATACAGATACACACCTAATACACAACTTTACTGAAATATCGCAGTTTTTGCATTTTTCGAAAATACCGTTATATGGAAAGTGAGAGTGGTTACAGACCGATTTCGCCCATTTTCAATACCACCATACCTACCTTGGAGAAAGGGCAACCTACATACAAAATTTCGTTGAGATATCTCAATTTTTGCTCGAGTTATCGTGTACACGGACGGACGGACAGACGGACAGACGGACAGACGGACAGACAGACATGGCTTAATCGACTTCTCTTTTCATTCTGATCATTTATGCATACATTTGCCTATATCTATCTCGATGCGTTTTGGCTGTTACAAACAACCATTATGCGAACAAAGTTAATATACCCTTGTGCACAAGTGCGCTCGGGTATAAAAATGAGAATTTTAGCTAATNCAGTTTAATATAATTAGAGCTGTTCCATTCCAGTTAATTCCCATCTAAAAAGAGTGCTTTTAAAATTGTAACAGTTGTTTTATATTTAACAGAATGTAAAAATACAAGAGTTCAGTTTTCTCGAGTTTTAAAAATTTTTTTAAATTAAAATAACAAATATTCATTAGATAAAAATTATAACATGAAAATGTTATTAAAAGTTGTTAATACTTGTAAATTT
>NW_016228831.1:0-1284 GCF_001687245.7 Rhagoletis zephyria | reverse complement strand
CAAAGACAACAAAGACGGCACGGTAGGCGTGACGTATGTCCCACCCGCCCCAGGCGAGTACAAGATTAACTGCAAGTTTGCTGAGAAACCCATTAAAGGTTTTTAATTTTAACTATTTTTAGTAAATTTTAGAAATTTTTACAAAGAAATAACCAAAAAAAGTCAATAGAGAAGTCAAAAACTGCAACGCAACGCAGTGCTAGTTGCAGCAGAGAGAAAAAGAGCAGTAGAGCAGCAGCGCTGAGAGGAGAGAAAAGGCAAAATGTAAACAAAAGGTTATGTCAATCGGTGTTCAAACTAGTGATTTATAAACAAAAAACATTTAAAAGGTTAAGTATGAAATTAGAAAAAAAGTTATGAAATAGAGCTGACTGAAGAAGTTATTTTTTCTGGCCTTTTGCTTCATGATAACGGCGTTTTTGTTGAGCGTTGATGCGATCTCGGTTCTTTTCACGATAGATGCGCTGCTTTTCGCGAATTTCAGCGAAATTTTCTTCAAGGTACTTTTGATTGTATTCTCGCACTTTTTCAGGATCCAGTGTTTTGCGTCGCTTCTCCAGAATGGCCTCTCTATTCTTGTAATAACGTTCAAGTTCTTTTTTTCGTTTCTGTTCTCGAGTTTTTTCCGCGTATTTGCGCTTAGCTTCCCGAACACGATCTGAGTGCTTTTCACGGTACATGCGTTCGTATTCTTGTTTCTTTTCGCGGTAAACTTGACTTGTGCGCCTTTTGTACTTACGCACTTCATTATTAGTCCATCTGGTATCAGCCAGTCCTAGATGCTTGTTAACTTGTTTTTCAGTCAAAGTTTCTGGTTCAATTTTCTCTCCATTTTCAGCCGGTAAATGGTCAGGTTGAAGCAGCGAGTTCATTAAGTTATTTTCCTCTTCTTCTTCTTCTTTGAACTTTTGAATGAATTTCATCAAATCCCTAATCCACATTCGTTCTGGTGTGATTTGACGATGTTGAGACAATTTTTCACGTTTTCCATCTCTTGTTTTGATGAGTGCTTCAAAACCATCTTCTGAAAATGAACTTATGGGAAGACTTAATAAGTACGAGTAATCACTTGCTGAAAAGTAAATTGGCTATTAGAATTTTAACAAAAATTTTTTGTTTTAATGTTACCTTTTTCGTTAAATTGATCAACAGGATTGCTGTCGTAGCCACGGCGGCGAAGCTCAATGATCAGCGAATTAAGTGTAACATTTTCAAAGTCGATCATTCCTTCCTTCTTCTCTGTGATGAAGCGCACCTGGTTGGCGTAGTAGTTGACTTCAGCTT
>NW_016228830.1:0-1284 GCF_001687245.7 Rhagoletis zephyria | reverse complement strand
TTTGGTGACGTATTTCTAAGCTGATCCTGAGATCTGTGAAATAATAAATATTTATATGCATATATTGTGTTGATTATGCTCTAAATCGCTAAATAATTCTTGCAGCAATCAGCACCATTGGAAAGTGAAGTGACAATAGGCTGGTTTTCTTTNTCGTTTAAAAATAGCAGATTTTTTTTTACTTTTGAATAAGACTTAATCGAGTGCGCTATAAAGACAGGGGTATAAATGTTGTAAAGAAATATATGTTGAGTCCAATCGGTTTTTTGCTAATGCGGTTCTTGTGTAGGTATAAACAAGGTATATTAAAAAAAATACCTCTTCATGAAAAAACATCGTTATTTTCGTATTTAAAATTAATCGGAATTTTATGTGGGTTATAAAAACTCGTTTTAATCGAAACTATGTTTTTTCGGCTATATTTGTTATTATTTATTGGCCCAGATGTAAATATTGAATAAACTAACATATTCTAAATATTTACGGAACTACATTTGTATGCAACTTTCAATTAAGAAACAATTCTTATTAGAAAATAAATATGAATCGTTTTGTTTTAAATATTCCAATGTATACGTATTTTATAACCGTTACATGGGGAACATAAATTTAAGGCAGATTGCTATTAACAATTTTTACACAATTTACGATTGCAATCAATTTCTTTCAAAACTATAATCTAAATGATTGCAAGTTGTATTTTTGGCGATCAAAACAGATTCCAATATTAGGTATATTATGCAAATGCAATCCAATTTGATTTGAGCTATTCAGTTTTAGATACATTTATATTTCTGTGTTCGTATGGAATAGTAGCTTATGTCGGGAAGCTGGCTTTAGTATAATCCGGCATTCCCTTTATTATTTACAACACAAGGAATTTTTTGATGGCCCTTAACAAGAATATGGACGTGCTAGTATCCGAACTATTTCTTACACGTTTATTTGCCAAAATTTCTTCAACGGCTCAGCGCCAGTGAGGGTATGCTGCGAATGCCGAATTATACTAAAACCAGCCTTTTGACATAAGCTACTATTCCATACGAGTGGGGCACGTGCGAAATGCGGATTTTTCCAGTTGCAGTACTGCAGTAACTCGACACCTTCCTCACCAACAGCTCTGTCCTCTATGAGCTTCTTAATGTAACTGCAAATAAAAGATGGAAATTTAAGAAAAATTTCTATCACAGCTTTCACTCTGTAGTACATTGGCTATCAAGCACCAGACAATTTCTATCACGCATTCCATATGCCACCGATTGTCGTGGATCAATGAAAATACTG
>NW_016228829.1:0-1284 GCF_001687245.7 Rhagoletis zephyria | reverse complement strand
AGGGGGAGTTCCCACAGCTTTTGGATGTGGCAGAGTTTTGCCCTGAAATTCAAGATTTTTTCAAAAACAATTTCAAATGGGAAAAAGCGCGAAAACTGTTCAGTGAAATCATGAGCCGAAAAAATTTCACTGGAAAAGCAAAACTTTATTTTTTGATGTTTGATGACGCGTTTAAGAAAAGCGCAACGAAAGGCAAAAAAATGAAAGTTTTTTTTGAAATTTCTTTCTATTTTGGTGTACATCGGAAAAGGTGGCCTTTTTTGCGTTCAAAAGCATTTTACAAAAGTTGGCGAAAAAAAAGTAAGTTTAACAAAAATTTTTATTTCAAACATTACCTAAACTTATATTATTTGATAGGATGTCCGATCCAAGTTGATAAAAGCAATGAAAAAGGCCAAAAAAGAAATGACTTTTTGCGAAACCCAGCTGATCGACGACACTAAAGCTCTCCAGTTGGAATTTTGTGCCATATCAGCAATGATAGGCTGCAACATCACCAACGAGCGAGTAGGACAATCTTCCCTGCTGCAATTTGACGAACAAGATCTCAAGCTGGTGAGGGCATATGTCATCTATCTCGTGTTTTGCCACCATTGGACAAGACCTGGAGACTAAGTTTGTCTTCTCTCCCCAGGCTCACCTTCTTTTTGATGACGTGGAGAGCAGCATGCTAGCCAGCAACCCAAACACACAAGATAATGGCAATGAAGACAAAAGTTTGCTAAACCAGGAACTAGCAAAGCTTTTTCAGGTTTTTTTTGCTTGCAAAAAGTTTTTAGTTCTAACGGTAATGTTTTTAGCTTGTCACTGAGTCCAAACATGAAGATTTGGCGCAAAAGGTTGCCAAGATGATTCCAAACAAGCAAGTGTTTGATTAAGTAATGACAAGCCAAGGAAGCGGTCGAAACGACAACAAATAATTTAATAGTTTTTTAAACTAACTGTGAGCAGCTGCTCGAAAACCACATTGATGAGATTGATTAAAAGTTTAATTTGATTCAAATGGCCAAAAACAATGATGACACCATAAGACATGGGCGTGCGAGCATGGACAAATGCAATTGATCTTTACTAATTTGAGTGCGCTGAACACAAATCTGAAATCAGAAAAAAAAATTCATCGTAGTATTTTTAAGATAATCGGGTTTTTAATTTTTGAAAATAGTCAAAAAAGGCAATTTTGAAATAACTTTTTAACATGTTAAAAATTTGATATTTTTAAAATTCTTTTTGCTAATCAACAGTTTAACCTTTGAATAACATAAATCTAAAATTTGAAAATTT
>NW_016228827.1:0-1285 GCF_001687245.7 Rhagoletis zephyria | reverse complement strand
TTTACAGCACGATCTGGACACCAAAATCGAAACTTTTTGTGACCTCTTCGGAACCAGCTAACCAATTAGTATTGTTTTTTCGAAACTTGAGACGTGAGACAGCTTACTCAATACCAAATAGCCTCAAAATGCAGAGAAGTTTAAGAAAGCTTTATTTCAAAAATAATTTTGGCAGGAGTTCAAACCTGTTTAGAAATTAAAAATCAATTTAATTAGCAAGTTAAATGTAATATTTTAATTTGGGTGTCAGAAGAGACCATGCATAAACTTNTAACAGGAAAAAATAGCTTCTATTTATAGCTTTTTCCCATCAAATTCCTGGATATATTTTCAATTCGTTTCGGCCTCCTGAACAACCCTATGTAGGTTCATTTGTTTTTTTTTTTAAATGCTCTTCCATGTTTGTACATACATACTCGCATATAAATCTACATGCTTTCGTTGCCTATACATATTTCATATTCATCATGCCTTTACTTCCGATTAACACCGGTAGATTTTACTTGAGCAACATGTTTCCGCAATTTGATATGAGCTAACAACTTCAACAACATGTTGCACATTTGTTGTAACACTTTTTGTTTTTGACAACAACAACCACAACTGATTGCCTATGAGCTTATTTGCCTAATTTATGAAGTGTCTGCCCGCTGAGTTAAGTTGGGCTAAGGTGTTCGCAGGGTAACAGGTGCCTTTGTCGCTGATTTACAACAAACGATTTCAACGAGCCCATATTGTTAGCCAATTGAAATATAGGCAAATAAAGGCAAAAAGTTTTCATATAACAAAAGTGTAGGCATTGTACTCGCGTGTAGTAATTGATCTATCGCTGACGTACACAAAAAAATTTGCTATTAATAAAAATGTGTAAAAATTGTAGCTAAAGTTCTTTGTTTGAAGTTTACATATGTATGTACATAATTCAATTGTGTTGCCATCAATTACACCCGCATTCCTTAGACATTTAATTTGTAGTTGAGCAATATAGTAAGACGGCGGCGCGGCTCATGAACTTTAGTTACATATACATATGTACATTAGACGGTACCACCTTAAAAGCAAATAAAAAAAAAATAGCCGCACACCCTGTCTAAAGTATTTTTGCAAGGAAATTTCGAAAAATTGTTTACTGGCCGAACCTAGGGGTTGGTCGATTTTACATTTTTCGTTGACACCGAAATTTGGCAATAATTTTTTAAAAATGATTTTACTGGAACCATCAAAAAAAGTTGTTGTGTGGATCCCTCAAACGAATAAAGCCAGATTTCTTTTTAAATATTACCCT